>NC_079147.1:293064271-293364475 GCF_945859685.1 Eupeodes corollae
GACTTCAAGTTAAATTAAAGCACCTGACATACATACATCACATCATTCAATAAACAATTTATTAACTGTCATAATTTCTTGTGTTTATATAAATATAAAACATTGATGTATTTTTACTAGAACTGTGTTGATACAGTTTCAGTTGCCAAATATCGGTTTGGAAAAATTATGGTATGGAATTATAGTTTCTGAATGTGACTTGAAAGTTTTTAAAAGAAAGATGTTTTTGGTGTAGAGACGACATTTGGTGTCTTGAAAAATCGCTTTAAATGCCTCGTCCCTTCTATCAAATACAAAGTAGCAGCTGCAACTTGTTACGAACCTAGTGTATTCTATAAAAAACTTAAGGTTTATTTCTTTGTAGTTAAACTATTACTATTTTTAAACTATTTCTCTTGTCAAATTTTAATTACACCAACCTAATCTGTTCGAATTAAAATCACCTAAAAATCCCAAATATCGAAATGTAGAACATGAAAATTCTCTTCGTTTCGAGTTCGAAAAAATTGATAATCGATAAAAGTGAATTTCAGAACTCCAAATTATATTTTAAATCGATTTCATTTTCATTTCGAGTGAAAGAGAAATGGAAAACATAGCTGATGCTAACAAAATGTTTCCCATGAAAACAAAATGGTTAAGTTTAAGGAGATTTGTTACCTCACACAAGTAATGAAAATATAATTATCAGAAATTAAGTTTCGTTCCTATTGTTTTAACAATACCCGCTTCTTCAAATTCTTGCAAAATATAATAACATGTATATTTGGATGAAATACAGCCAAATGTTTAATAAATTGTTTTAATTAAATTAAATAATTAAAAAAAAAGATAACATCTTTTTGTTGTTTAACAGCATTTGCCATATTTTCCTAAAAGCTACGTTTTTTTTTTGAAATTTATATAACTTAGGGATTTTTGGTTGTTTAAGAAGCAATAGTGAAATAAAATATAACAACAAACTGACCCTGCCATAAACCTGCCTAATTACTAACAAAATTACTTGGCTAAAAAAAAACTTCATTGATAAGACGATCATTCAAATTTTTCAGCTAGTCACACGTTCATCATTTTATAAGATCAAAGTTTAACTCATTAAATATCATCCACCTACAAATTATGTGTACTTCTACTTAGTTAATTGCGTTATCACCATAATAATAATAATTACAAAAAAAAAACTTATTTATTTTCTCATTTAAACTACAAAGCATGCAGATAAAAATAATAAATAACTAAATAAACAAAAGAAAACAAAAAAAAACGAGTTAACCCAAGGAGGTGATAAGAATTCAAATTAACATTGTTCTATGCCAATAATATAAATCGTATACATTGTTTCTGTTGTCGGTTCCAAATTGATTAGTAAATCCATAACTTTTTTTGTGACAAACAGATGTGGATCATATTTGTTTATAAATAATATTTTTTTTGTTAGTAGAATGAAAAAAAAAAAAAAACAGTTTCCCATTTGCATTGATTTAAAAATAAAAATAATAAACATATACATAAATTATTGAAACAAAAGAAAAAGAAAACTCAAGCAAAACAATACAAAACTTATAAATAAACTTCTAGTTTTTGATTTGTTGTTTTTTTTAAAGTTAAATTAGCAATTTAACGCTCAAATATTATTATTTCAATTCAAATCGATTTCTGTAAATTGATTTGGATCCATATTTACAATACCCAACCCATTTTTGAAATTTACACCATTCTCGCCGCCAACCACCTGCTTATTCTCCTTCACCCCGTTATCATTATCAATTGAGTTGACGCCAGTATGCTTACCACTATCTCTGTTGTTTCGAGATAAGAACCATTGCGCTGATGAATGCACAAAGCATGCAACTAAAGCTCCCAAACCAAACACTAGGAATGTTCTTGATCCTCCCACCGAATTGAACATAACACCACCAATAGAACTGCCAATGGAAACACCAACTCCCTCAAAAATCGCTCCAACAAGTCCCTGTAATTCAAAATGTTTTCAAAGTTTATTCATCTAGAAAGAAAAACTCTATACTAACTTGTAAAGTAGCTTCTGATCCAGCTGGAGCAACTATACTGGCATAAGAAGCCATTGTAGAGTAGAACATTCCAAAAGTCACTCCGTCAAGTAGTTCGATTGGCAGCACATACCATGGATTGTCGAGGAACGAGTAGAGAATAAATCGAGCTGCAAAACCGAGCAATACCAAACTCATTGCGTTCACATGGCCGATTTTCTTCAAAATCCATCCCGAAAGGAAGAAGAATGGCAATTCTCCTCCGAAACATTGCACGGCCATAACAAAACCCTCCAAGGTCTTGACGGAATTTCCCTCACAGCCAGCGTGTTTGGCACTCAGATCCTCCAAGTGCCAGAAAAGGAAATTCCACACCAAAGCAGTACACAAACCAATGCTTATGCACCACAGGAAGAAGACCACAACTCGAATGGAAAGGAAGAGCTTCCCCACATCCTTGAATATATTATTGGAGAGAGTAGTTTGAGTGAACTGCAATGAGAAATCATAAATCATAAGAAGCCATCCTATCGCTTGTCCACAAACTCAGACTTACTTTAAGTTTAGTTGATACAAACATATCAAAGCCAATGATTACGACTACCATAAAAAAGATAATGGTGTAGTTCTTGTTCACACTATTTCCCGACATCTTGTCCACCAAGTAGCCCGTCAGGAGAGCAACTACACCCCAACCTACCGCTCCCCACAGTCTTTGTTTGCCATACAGGTGATGACGATCTCCCAGAATCCCAAAGCATATTGCATCTCCGATGCTTACCACAACAGCCATTCCAATCCAACTGATTATCAGCATCGAAAAGAACAACCAAAACTGATAGAGCCCAAATGCCTCGGAATTATTTATCACCGGACTCTCGGAGAGGGTGCTCTGCAGATATTCATCGCCGCAATCCAAATCACAGGTCGTATTGAAGTACTTCTTATCCGATGGACAATTCAGTACGATGTTCTGTCCATTTAACTGGCCACGATCGTGTTGTACTTTGAAGAACAGGCATTGTTGTTCAATTGTCTTGTGATTCATGCTCGTGTTGATGGCGAGATCGAAGTAGGGATTTGTCTTCTGGCAGTCTTGTGTATTATTTAACCAATCTGTGCACACAATGTCCCACATCCAGGAGTCCGCTTGACAACGTAGATTACACTGGAGAGTCGCATTTCCATAGCGATTGTCTAAATTTGTATCAATGCACGTGTCTAAGTCAGAGCAGAACCTGAGCTCCGATACACCCCCATGGCAATGTAGCTCGACGATTGGTTTGGGCTGTGGAATGGCTGGGATGAACATAATGCAGAAAAATGCAATTGCAGTTAACAATTGAGCCATGATAAAGAGAAAGCGATGTCTCTGATATCTAAATTGTATAAAAAAAGTGCGAATTTAAATTTTTCCAAGAAAGTTAAATATCTATAAGTGTAATTGATGGGATGATGTTGACCAAATGGGAAACCCTAAGAATCTTCATGAGTTAATTTCTAGTCAATTAATTTTCACACTCCTTTTTTTGTTTTGATTGCTTAAATAAATTGAACTGTTGTCTTAATTTGTGGTATGGAAATTTATGCGAATTTGCGTGTAAAGTGAACTCGTTTTTTTTTCTTCTTTTAATTTGTTTTCAATACACAAGCAATTAAAATCAATAAAAGAAATGTGCCAAATTTTTAAATTTAAAGTTATTTTTGGTTTTTATTATTTGTTTGGAAACTTCTTCGTTGTTGAATGGGGTTTTGTTTTATGGAAGTATGATACTTTGATTGGTGACAGAAAAAAGATCAATTTATATCGCTTATATATTTATCCACGCCACTCAAGTCGCTACAACTAAAGGTTCAAGAAAATCCATTATAAAGGGTGTTTTTTTAGCTGAATGAGAAGTTTCGATGTTTTTGTCGATGGTTTAACAGTTGAGAGTGGCAAACATTGTTGAAATTTCTGTTCTGTTCTGTATATCGCCTGGAAATTGTAGAAATTTCCCTTTTTTTAATTAGCGCACAATGAAAGGGCTATGAAAACTTTTAATACTTAGAAAATGTGCGCATTAGAAAAAAAATGAGGGGTAGGAAAGGAGATGTCGGTAAACATACATTAATTTTGAATTCTTAAACATTACAATGACATATAGTGCTAAGGTATTTTACATTCGCGTAGTACGGCTAAAGGACGAATCTATCTCTGTAGTTCACAAAACAACCGAAGTTATGCCAAGGGTACTGATTAGCATTCCTAGAAGCGTGAGTATTACAGTGTTACTCTTAAAAAGAATAAATGCAGCTGACTATTTACAAGACCAAAGTCCATCAAAACAAAAACAAATAAAATGTAAAGCAAAAAACTTTACGACGCTAGTCGAATGAAATAAATCAATGAATGATGTTATTATCACCAATTCTTTTAAAAGCTTTTCTATAATTACTTTCCAAGTGGCTTAATTTTCTGGAGTAACAACCAAGAGATGGGAGTTACACTTAAGTTTCGATCAGAATAAAAGAAAAATGTCTTGCATTGTCTCAGTAAACAAATTGCGTATGTGATCATTCTACAGGAGGAAGTTGATAATGCATATATCGAGATTTTCAGTTTCATTGATGCAAGTGACACTAATCGATAGTGTTGCAAAAGGGGGTATATCTCGCTTTCTTATTCCTCATTGTAAAAGGCTGTTTAGTTTGGAATTTAATAAGGTTATCATATTCTATAAAATCGTTGACAACAACAGAAAGAATCTATCATATTTTTAAGAAAAAAAAAATCTGTTGGCGAAGTTTTTAGACCCCTTCGTCCATAAGCAAGATTGTTTTATATGAACCTAAAACAATCCTTAAACCGGTAACGATTCAACATTACATCCATTAAAATGATAAAAATTGACTGTTTGGTTCGATTTTCCGTTAAAAGCTATGCTGATTGATTCTTTGTTTACAATAATAATTTACCTAAATATCGACGATATTTTGTTCTAACAAGATGATAGCTCCGCTAAAATATAAAATACTTTTCCGAAATCTGGTCCCAACTTATTTTTCAGAAGTTGTCCTGCTAAATTAAAATCTTGCGTTTACTTTTTTTGGTGCTTCGTTAGGTCACTGTTCTTAATGATGATTTTGAAAGGTCAAAATGTGTATCTTCAAGACACAGTTTAAATAATTTCAGCATCATATTTTATTCAATTTCTGGAGGTTCTCAT
Organism: Eupeodes corollae; assembly: GCF_945859685.1. Taxonomy (NCBI): domain Eukaryota; kingdom Metazoa; phylum Arthropoda; class Insecta; order Diptera; family Syrphidae; genus Eupeodes; species Eupeodes corollae. The sequence goes on from NC_079147.1 coordinate 293,069,490, forward strand.
TAGTTATGAGTCTTCATTTGACTCTATACATGCACTGTCGACCACTAGGATGAGGCCACACATTTTGGAAAAGATTTTATTTATGGAATATTTAAGAGAGTATTGAAAACATTTGCTTTGATTTAATTTGAAATACAAATGGGTTCCGGAAGGGTTTTTACAACTACAACTATTCTATAATTCTACTAGCAAACACGGTGAACTCCATTTCGCCACCAGATGGCTTCCTTCTTTGTAACATTTCGTTTGGGGATTATTTTTTTTTTTTTTGTTTTATATTTGAATTGTATTTTTTCACAACAGTAGAGAATTCATTTCGATTACAAACATGAAGTGTAACTTAGTTGAACTTCTCTAAATAAAAAATGAAAGTGAATCCAAAATAAATACTTAATCAAAGCGTTAAACTTGTCCGCAAACTTACGTTTTATTGAAGTTCTCTTTGGTAAACAACATTATTTGTTTTTTGGTCTGACGTTAACACGAACAAAGCGGATGGTTTCCCAACTCGTGAACACGAAACGTATAGCTGCCCATTCGAAAAATAAATTTGCAAAGTCGCGGTGGATTCAAATTACGCAATATCATAATAACTGAACCAACTTTGTGTTGCAAGTTATGTGGTGGAAATTCTGGTAACTCCAAAGAGCTCAAAACCTCCGTTGGATAATTTACTACATCATCGGGATTTGTATGTCACCAAATCGCCAGCGATTTTTGATTGAATGGTGAAATTCAGTGCGTGTACATCATTATTCTTTGCGACGAGAATTGCTCGTTGACTTAACCAAGCATAATTCTGATAATTCTCACTAATGTTTGGGAAAACATTTTTAATAAGAGCTTAGTGTGAGTCTAAAAATCGACAAAAGACGTTGGTAAGAGTAATTAATCCAGTTGTCGCATCAACTGGCACTTTTCCATTTCCAACAGCTTACAATTGTTTGGAAAATTGTGCGGCACTTTGATTATTTGAAATTGAACTCTCAATTACTGGCAACGTCTGCCTGAAATCGTCTGCCAACAATATCTTCAAGCCGCCAAAGATGTTGTTACTTCGTCGAAGATCCTTTAGTGTGAATATAAGTGTTTCAAGTGATTTCTTATGTGCTATTGTGAACTCATCCCAAATAATGAGCTTGCATCAACAATTTTCCCATTGTACTGGATCGGGAAATATGGCAATTGAGTGGCAACTTAAGCTCAGAATGTGCAGTACGACCGCCATCTAGAAGAGTTGCCGCAATTCCAGATAATGCTAAGCCAAAGTTATGTCACATCTCGATCAAATAGTGGCCAAAGTGAATGAAACGACAAATGTTTTCCATGTTCCTCCAGGTGCGTCTAGGAAGAATAGATCACTAGTATTATTGTCCACTGCTTGCATTAATGTCTCGTACACTAGCTTTTGCTGTTCATTCAGCAACGGCACATTACTTTGAACGAATTCCTGTAATGTATCAACATTGTATTGCAGCTCTCGATTTAATTCTTGGCTCAATGCAACATGCATCGATCGATTTGGCGCAATCATTCCTACTTCAATCAATAGCTTGTTTGCAATAGTCAAGCATTGATCCTCAATCAGAATCATTCCTTCATTGTAGATTTCATACGTTATTTGAAGTTGAAATCACTGACGTTTCTAGAGATATTGTTGACTAGAAAAGGTTCCGAAAAGTTAGCTTTGGTTTAGAATATAGGAACCTTGAAACGTCAAACAAATTTAAAAATTTCAATTCCACAAATCGGAACTTTTACAATAGCTTTCTATAGGTAGCTAAACGGAGTTCACCACTTTTCTGTTGAAATTTTTCCTGAATTTTGTCTGCTATAAACCTACCGGAACCCGAGACTTTTCAAACGAATTGAAAACCGAGGAAATCGTCAGAAAGGAAAACCCGACTTATTTTTATATAGTAGATATTTTTTTTTTTAATTTTACACTTTTTATACCCTTTTTAAATACTTAATTTGTTGACCTAGGGGAATTCCAACAATCGTTTCCAATTTACGTTTAATTTTATAAATTTGTAATGGGGAAATATCTATTTACAGATAGTCAAAATTTTGTGGGCCTAGACAATATTCCTGTTTGGTTAAGCGAAGGAGTAGATCTTATAAGTCTCATGCTCAAAAGCAGGACAATAACTTCTAACATGAGAAGTTTTACTACCACCAGATCGGTGAATCGAGGCACTCCCCAAGGTGGAGTCCTTTCGCCTCTTTTATGGAACATGGTAGTAAACGACTTACTTACAGCATTGGAAACAGAGGGTTTCAAGGTGATTGCCTACGCTGACGACGTTGCGATATCCGTATCTGGGAAGCACCCCCAAGTTCTCTCGGAACTCCTACAAAATGGCCTAAACAGGCTAACTAAATGGGCTAAGCAATGTGGATTGGACGTCAACCCACACAAAACAGAATTAATACTCTTTTCGAGAAGATATTAAATTCCTCAGATTAGCCCACCCATTAATGCGGTACACTTCTATACTGACGGTTTAAAGACCGATCACGGAGTTGGAAGTGGTATCTTTTCAGAACAACTAAATCTCAGTCTATCCTATAGACTTCCCAATCAATGTAGTGTATTCCAGGCAGAAGTAATGGCGATTAAAGAAGCACTATCCTGGCTCAAAGAAAACGTTATATCTTGTAAGGATATACGAATCTTCTCGGACAGCCAAGCCGCTCTTAAATCTCTCGCGTCTGTCTCCACAAACTCTCGAACAGTCCACGATTGTCAATCATCTCTGAAGGAGATGACGGAACAGTTTAACATTCACCTCATTTGGGTGCCGGGCCACAGAGACATTCCGGGAAATTGCAAAGCCGATGAGCTCGCCAAAAACGGAACACTTCTGCCTTATGTTAGACAAAAACATAACATAGGAACACCACTTGCTACATGCAAATATCTTCTCAAGCAATATGCTTTAGAAACAACAAATGCTAGATGGCCACAAAGTACCACCTGCCTGGCAACCAAGCAAATATGGCCAAGTATTGACTTAAAACGGTCAAAAGGCTTGATATCACTGAGCAGACAAAGTATAAGCTCTATAATTGGAGTAATAACGGGACACCACCTCATAGGTAGTCATGCTCTGAGGCTAGGGGTCTACACAAATGACTTCTGTAGAAGCTGCATGGACCCTTGAGGTTTACGTGTGTCAATGACATCTGGACAGCCACTTCAACCTAACCAACCTAACCTAAGCGAAGGAGTTTTCTGTAAAGAACGTGGTTAATAACGAGTTAAGTTTTAAAATTCAAAAAAAAGTTTATTGGTAAATTAATGACATACAAATAGATTGATTCCGTCATTTACCCAGACATTGCGAACTATCCAATTGAATCTCCTAGATTATGACCTCATAAAAATCGGATTGTTATAATATGTAAATATGTTGCGAAATATAAACAAGCCAGGAATCGGCTAAGGTGATTTTTGATTGTCACCTTTGTGATCATAAAAAGTAATCAAACTAATTTTTGCGTCTGTGTAAGGTGATCACCAAATTTTGTTTAGATTTTGGTATCACTTTAAAAGAAATTCACTGACGTTTCTTACAATTTCAGTGGTTGTATTCAAAGACCGATCTGAAGCTATCCGGATAAGTTTGTGTTGTTGTAATACTATGTAAAAACACAGCATGGAACAACACAAGCACCTGGACCAACACAGGTGCCTGAAACAAGACAGGCACAGCAAACAACTTAGAAACAAAGTCGATAAAAAAAGCCTTTTATTGGCACAGCAACAAGTCGAACTGCAAGAGAAGTTTGTTGATTTGCAAACAAAAAAACTTGAAGATATCGATAGGATTGATTAAATTTGATTGTAAGTTAGCAAAATTTCCTCTCCATTTGTTTTAAGGTCAAAGAAATAACCTCACAAACAGTACTTTGGCCCATTGGAGCTGACCAGTCAGCGCCAACTAGCCTTTGGTAGCCACCACCTCCAAGAAAATTTAAAGTCACGGCCAATCGAAGAATAGGGGGAATGTGTGTTGACCGCATTCCATCTGACAAATCCAGAAACGGTAGGATATGTAAAAATGTTTCCTTATTCAATCGAAATTATAAATAAAAAACAAGTTATAATAAATAGGTATTTATATGTCAACAAATATATAGCACATATGCGTACTTACTTTGGACTTGGAAGATCAAGAATGTTTATTTTATTGCGGAGGTTAATCCTCAAGAGCCGGGCATTTCTATTATGATTATTATTTTTATTTTCAGCATTTTCAGAAGGTAAAATCAAAGGCACAAACACATTCATATTGTCTTGAAATTTCAGCAACTAAAAATAAAAATCAATTTCCAATGAAAGTGACAACTAAAAAGCTGTCACCAGAAAAAGTCACCAAATCGTGATTGTTACCGGTGACTATCACCTTACAGAGACCGAATTTGTTGATTGTGACTGTCACCTATCACAAAATTACCCGATTCCACCCCAGGTCTTTGATCCAACTTGCAGCAAAACAAGGCGAAGGCATTTAATTAAAATTCCAGTACAACTAGCATTTGCAATTTATAGATAAATCTTAGGCCAGTCGCTAAGTTTTTGTGGCAACAATCTTGTAAATTAATTTTTCGCCTTGTTACCATTTTGCCATACCAAAAGCCAGTTCAAACACGTACTAGAAAAACTAATTCAAGAATGCATACAGCATTGCAATAATAAAAAGTATGTTTTTGAAGATGGATATTGAAGATAGGGATTATAGATCGTGGAAAAGTATCACGCAACTCCTTAATGAATTAAGAGAGGTTCAATACCCGTGTTTTGTTGGATAATCTATCCATAGTATAGTTGGATTTTACACGAATAAAAACAACATCCATAGTATGAATAACACCGATAAAAATTAGAGTAGAATTTTACTATGGATGACTTTTTGACATTTATACGAGTCTCGAATGGATGTTATGTGATTTCGGTCTCAAATGTTTGTACGATTGATATTGCATTTTTATCTCGATGGCTGTGTTCGTTTAGTAGTTGTGCATTTAAATCATATGTGTTTTCCATGAAAAAATCAATCAATTGTTAGTGAAAATGGACTAACTGAGCTTATTTTGCAAGAGAAAACAATAGAAAAACTATTTATGTTTTGCTATGTTTCCACCAAATGTTTATCTCAGTTTGGATTAAATACATTTTTTTGTTGTTTCGACAATAAGATTTAAAAATGATTAAGTTTGACAGCACTTTCTAAAATGCAAATAGTATTTCGATGTTTTCGATGTGTGAAGTGCAAGTGAGATAGTTTGATTCGTGTTAAACAATGAAGAACTGATTAGTTCAGAACCATATAAGAATATCTACTCCATTTCCATTTTTTTCGTAATTTGATTAAAACAAAACTATATTTTTTGTACACAAACATGCAAATAAACAGACCATTATGCATTATCTGTAAAACCAACTCCTCCATACAGGTTTACAAATTTTGATTCAACTCTGATCCCCGAAGGGATTCAAGTCGTATCAAGCTCATTTCAACTCGATTCAGGTACATAAAGAATTGAGGAGGGCTTCAAGCTCGCACCACATGTTAATGTAGTAGTCTACGAACAAACCCCTCGTTGAAGCAATTGCTAAATTAACTTTTTTTGTATTTCTCAATTCCCAAATGTTTTCTTACCATTTCTTCTTGTTTTTTTTTGTTTTATTTAAAAAAGTAATATCTCGAAAACCTAACGCGATAAAGTTCTTTTGGAGTCGAATTTGAATTAAGACCATCGAAAGAACGCAACACAACAAGTGCAGTTTTGTTTAAAGTTCTCAAGCACTTAATAAAACACCCGATAAAAAGTAAAAACCAAAAACTCTTTAAGAGCTGCTGGCTACTCTTCAATTGAAAATCTATTGAATTGAAATTAAAAAGCGTTTTTTTATTACTTTTAATTGGATAAGTGGGTATAAGGAAATTTATTGTTTAAATAGAATTTAAATCGATCACAGTATCATTTTCAACTAAGTGTCAATTTTTGAGACATCAATTTTTTGTTATTGATAATTAACTGATGAAACTTTAAAGACTATTTTAAAAAATGTTAAAATGAAAACAATTTTTTCTATGAAAACCCTTTTGCTTTCAATCTTACAAGATTTCAAAATTGAACTTGAAAATTACCATATGTAAACAGTCTTAAATAGATTTACTGATTTTATTCTCTGCAAACACGTTTCAAATTACGGTTTATTTTGAAATCAATTTTAATTCATAAAAATCTTGTTTGCCGTGATTGTCATAAGAACTAGTTATTGTATTTTTGTTTTCTTTTTCAAGATTATCATTGTCAAAAAAAGATTTGAGGCATCCGGTTTTAGGATAAATAAGAAATTGCCAAAAAGCTCAATCTAGATAACTTTTTATTTTTCGATTAACTTAAAATTTATTGAAGTTAATCAATTGAAAAAAAAACCTTATCATCCATTTCAAAACAATTAACTAAGTACTTCAGATAAATGTTTGTGGTTTTCACTTTTGTCTGCGATAAACCTCATGAAAGTTTGTTCATGGTTTGGGTTTCACATTAATAACCTATATTATGCTGATTGACATAGGAGGACGTAATAGCTTTTAGTGCAGTCATCAAATTACACTCTAAATTTTACATATTTTGTCTAAGTTTAAATTCAAAACTATGAGCTAGGGCTTGTTCGAATGTTCATGGTCAACATCATTCTGATACTGATACTAATACTGATAAAGTAGGTAGTTACACGAGTATATAATAAACTATATTACCTGTCAGCTATAAACCCAAAGAAGGGTTTGGCAAGCATTCCAACAATGGGCAATACTGTGTACATCATTCCAACGACGACAGAGGAGAAGCCCAACTGCCTGGCAAGTGTTGGCATAAAAGGCACAACCGGTGCGGTTCCTAGAATTCAAATAGATTCGTTCTTTTTTTTCACATAATCATGGAACATGGATGATGATTCATCGACATTATATTCGATTCTTCATTTTAAACGTTACCTTGCAATATTGCGTGCACGACAGCAAAGCTATCTTCTATTCTAATACAACCTAATATACAAAGTTCTTTGAGACTCACCTGCGTTGAAAAGAAAATAATGGCCCTTCATGGGCAGAAGTTCCTTATCCACGTTTGGTTTCATTTTTATTTTATTTTGTTTTTCGGTTTTATAAATAATTAGTTATAAATAATAAATTAAAACTATCACAATTCTTGTTGTCTTATTAGGAATGTTTAGGGTAGAAAAAAAAGCACATTTGGGTTTATTTTTATGTTGTCTGTTTTATGTTTGGCTTTGGCGCTTTACATCTTTCCGTGCTTCATCGTCGTTGTACGAAATTCACAGAAACAAACCAACTCCGATTCTGAAAATGAGAACACGAACTGAAAAAAAAAGTGAGTTGGATTTTGATCTTTTGATGACAGTTGCAAAATAAATGACAGTTGGTTTGACAATTGGAGAACTTATGCTTGTGCCTGTCTATACGCGTTGTGCCCACAACGTTGTGCTCACAACACTATGTGTCTACATGTGTTGTGACTACTCATGACCCGTTTTCCATTTTGTCTCGTGGAACGAAGAACTTGAAACATTTGTGTTCGAGATTTTGAGCGGGTGATATACTACCGACATACATAGGATTTTGTCTGCTTTTAACAAGACATAGAATTTTATAGATTGAAATGGATACAAATAATGAAATTATTTATTTAACTGCAATATGCGCAGCGGCAAATGTTTTATTTCTGCTAAATGAAGAAGAGGAAAAAAAAGAAAAACACAAGGGAATGGTCAAAACCTTGGATGCTCCGCAGGAATACACAAAGTTCTTTTAAACTTTTAAATGACGAACTACTTTTAGACTAGAATCGTTGTCGTTATCTTCGTATGGACGAGGATTCTTTTAAAGAACTCTTGCAGAACTCAATTCAAAAACGGAATTCTGTTATGCGAGAATCTATTCCTGCGGAGAAATCTTTAACGAAGCCGAAGAGCAAAACAAATGTACCTCTCGCATTGATGAACAGAAAATAATGAAAAATTCGGAACGAAATGAGAAAGGAACTGTACTGCCCAAGCAGAAAATTCAATTTCTGTCATGAGCATCCCGTCCCTTTACTCAGCTCCTCTCTTGCCCACAAACTCTCGTCACAACGTTGTGGGCACAACGCGTATAGACAGGCACCTTATGCCGCGTTCCATGGTGAAGAAAAATAATATTAATGTGGTGAAAAGCTTGATTTGGTGGAGTTCACAATAGTCGTCTGTTATTTTTCTTAGCATGGTAAACCGTTAAAGTACTATACATACGGAGTGGATTATAGCTAGAGAGCTACGAACTTTGTTCTTCCAATAGTTAAGGCTTAAATGAAATAAAAATCTCTTTTAAGAAAACGACATGAGATCTGCAGTTTTAATAAAAATATTAAGAATTTTTTTTAAATCAATAGACGTCTTTGAAAAATATCCTGGAGTGGAATCGGCTAAGGTGATAGTTGATTATCAATTTTTTGATAGTCAAATTGACTATCATTTTCATTCCGTCTGTGTAAGATGATTCAACTCAATTCAATTCGATTGAACAATTTTAGAATCAAATTGTCAAAATTCATTGTTGGCTTGGTGAAATTTTAAATTGATTCTTATAAAACATCTAAATAAAAGCGGCAAATTGGCTTATTTTGAATAAAATTTCTTATTTTTCTTACTTTTTCGAATGTCGTAAGCTTTGTTGGTCAGAGGAATGTGTTTTTTTAAAGAAACAAAGTGAACTAAGAAAATATTCCACTCGTTTGTGTAAACGTCTGGTAGCTCTATTCGGAATAAACATATTTGTTTGAAATTGACTGTCACATTTTTTTGTGACAGCTTTTTAGGTATCAATTTGACTATCACCTTGCGTAGAACAAATTCCATCATTTTGATTGTCATTTATCAACGATCACCTTAGCCGATTCCACCCCTGGTGTATTTTACAATAAATTTCAGATTTCTAGAAAAAAGTGGTTGCCAACAGTTTCGATATTAGTTTGCTTATGGTTTTCGAGCCTTGCAATTCTTTATTATAATAAAATTATCTTTTTATTGAAAGCTACTTAAGCAACGACTTGTAGAATCAGTCATTTTTTTAAACTAAACTATTGACAAGACCAGAGCAGACAGACAGAAGTAATACATTGTTTTTAAAGTAAAATTGAAGCAAATGATCAATGCTGGTTATTTTATTGCAAATACAAAGATGTGCTAATGGCACATTGCATTGTTAATAACAATGGTAAACGATATCAGCTTTTTTTTCATGGAATTTCGTTGATTTCCTTTGACATTTTAAATATACTCGACGAACTTATACTGAAAACGATTGAACGAGACGATAGTGATAAAGTTACGTGAAGCAAATTATTGACGATATCGTTTTGAAAATTACGGAATGACTACCCAGGTTTTTTCATACTATTATTTAAAAAAAAAATAGTTTATACGGACGAAATCGCTGGTAAAAGCTAGTTTATCATATAAGATAATAAGAATCAAACAACCTGAACTGTTAGGGCTTCTTCGACTTACTCGAAGCCCAGGCCTGTAAGGAGTGGTTTTATCTGGCTCCCCATCCTTGGAGTTATACTTAGGATCTGGCCCTCCAGGTTGGAGGTTGTGCGTCGGGGTGACTTCCTGGCCACGTAAAAGCTTTCATAGTTGCGAAGCACCAACAAGCCTCGGATATGGACGGATTTACTGTTGACAACCAACGCAAACGAACTTCGGATATGCACGTGGAATGTTAGGTCCCTTAACAGACCACGTGCGGCCGAAGAATTAGCGGAGGCCCTAGAACGATATAAAGCAGATATCACCGCCATCCAGGAAATACGATGGAATGGGCCGGGCAAAAAGAGGATGAAAAACTGCGATATCTACTATGGTGACTGCTACCACGAAAACCAACAGCGCTTATTTGGATGCAGATTCGTCATCGGAGCCAGACTTAGGCAAGAAGTCTTGAGCTATAGGTGCATCAATGAGCCCCTTATGACCATCCGCATCAAGGCTAAATTCGGCAACATTAGCCTGATATACGCGCACGCCTCCACAGAAGAGAAAGACGATAACACCAAAGATATGTTCTTCGAGCTCTTAGACAAAACATATGAGCAGTGCCCTAGCTACGATATTAAAATAGTCCTGGGCGATTTTAATGCCAAGCTAGGAAGGGAAGACATCTTTGGTGGAATAATTGGGAAGAACAGCCTGCACGACAACACTTCCGACAATGGATTCAGGCTCATAGATTTTGCTGTGGGGCGAAACGTAATGGTAGCCAGTACGCGTTTTCCACACCTCAACATCCACAAACTAACTTGGACTTCTCCAGATCAATCTACCGTCAACCAGATTGACCATATTGCGATCGACGCCAGACACGCTTCCAGCATCATGGATGTACGAACTTTCCGAGGAGCTAACATCGACTCGGACCACTACCTCGTTGTAGCCAAGGTAGCACTTCGGATTTCCAGACCCAAGGCAAGACAGGGAGGTGCTGGGAGAAGATACAACGTCGAACGGCTACAATCGCCAGAGATCGCCAAATCCTTTTCCGACCGAGTTACAAGTAACCTCTCTCGAAGTTCTTTGCCGCCAACACAATGTATCGAAAACCAGTGGCAACATTGCCAAGATGCAATCAGAGAAGCCGCCTCTGATGTGCTAGGTTTCAAACAGCCACCAACAAGGAACCCCTGGTTTGATGAGGAATGTCGGCAGGCAAATGCAGCCAAACGGCGCTGCATAAAAGGACGAGAGCTGCTCGTGAGCTCTATGAGCAGAAGAGGCGAGAGGAACGCCGACTTCTCAGAAGGAAAAAGAGAGGGCATGAGAAGCGTGCGGTCGAAGATGTTGAGAGGTTTAAAAGCAGGAATGCAGTTCGAAAGTTTTATGAACAGGTGAAACGAAATTCACAGGTACATAAACCTAGAACCGAAGGCTGCAAAGACGAAAGTGGAAACATCATTGTGGAACCGTAGTCAATGCTGAGGATATGGAAGGACCATTTCTGCAGACTGTATAACGGCGATGAAGAACTGAATTCCGCTGTCAGGCAGGATGACCCATTCGATATAGACGACGACAGCCAACAATCCCGTCCTCCCGACTTAGACGAAGTAAAGATTGCCATAACTAAGTTGAAGTCTAATAAAGCCGCTGGAGCAGATGGCTTGAATGCCGAGCTCTTTAAAGCAGCTGGGGATAAGCTGGTTAGGAGCATGCACCAACTTATCTGTAAGATATGGTCGGAAGAAAACATGCCCGATGAATGGAACCTCAGTATTGTTTGCCCGATCCTGAAAAAAGGAGACCCTCTAAACTGCACCAACTATAGAGGAATAAGTCTACTTAACATCGCCTATAAAATCTTCTCTGCCGTAATATGTGAAGGTCTAAAGCCCATCGTCAACAAACTGATAGGTCCTTATCAGTGTGGTTTTAGACCAGGAAAGTCCACAGTTGATAAAATATTCACATTACGGCAGATCCTGGAAAAAAACTCAAGAACACCAAATCGACACCCACCATCTTTTCATCGATTTCAAGGCCGCATATGACAGCATCTACAGGGACGAGATGTATAGAGCCATGTCTAGTTTTGGCATCCCTGCCAAACTCATCCGTTTGTGCAGGATGACCATGGAGAATTCACGCTGCTCCATAAAGGTTGGAAACAACTTAACAGAACCTTTCGATGTCAAAAAAGGCTTTAGACAAGGTGATGCGCTGTCATGCGATTTTTTTAACATCGTGCTTGAAAGAATAGTGCAGAGCTCACAAGTCAACACTAGAGGCACTATCTTTCAAGAGTCAGTCCAATTACTGGCATATGCTGATGACATTGACATAATCGGAAGAACTCAGCGTGATGTCAATGGGGCTTTTGTGAGTATTGAGGCAGAAGCGGCAAAAATGGGTTTAACGGTTAATGAGGGCAAAACAAAGTACATGCTGTCGTCTAGAAAGGACATACAACACCGACGTTTTGGTCAAAACGTCACAATCGACAGACGTAACTTTGAGGTAGTCAAGGACTTTGTCTACCTAGGCTCCGCTGTAAACGCAGAAAACAACACCCTGAGATCAAACGCAGAATAACTCTTGCTAACCGCTGTTTCTTTGGACTAAGAAAGCAATTGAGTGGTAAAGTCCTCTCTCGAGGGACCAAAGTGTTGCTATATAAGACCCTTATCATCCCCGTCCTGCTATACGATGCAGAAGCATGGACCATGACAAAAGCGGATGAAAGCACCTTGGGTCGCTTCGAGAGAAAAGTTCTTCGTGTGATCTACGGTCCCGTATGCATCGAAGGGGAGTGGAGGAGAAGATGGAACGACGAACTGTACGGGCTGTATAGCGACGTAGACTTAGCCAGAAGAGTAAAAGTCCAACGACTAAGATGGCTGGGTCACGTAGAGCGCATGGAAACCAATGCTCCGGCCCGGAAAGTCTTCGAATCCGCACCCACAGGACAGCGCAGTAGAGGAAGACCGCGGATCAGGTGGCGCGCACAAGTGGAAGGTGACCTCACCCAACTTGGAGCGCGAAACTGGAGACATCTAGCTAGGGACCGAGCTAGATGGAGAAGTTTGTTGGGTGAGGCCCTAGTTCACACAGGACTGTAGCGGCACCTTAAGTAAAGTAAGTAATTCCTATTTTCAATATTTTCTCTATTTTATTTATTTGTCTATTATTATATTTTATTTTTTTTTTTTCAAAAAATCTGTATTAGTTATTTTATTAGCGTTCACGTGCCTTACATAAAGTTTAAAGAAACGCTAAAGTATTTATTCTAAAAAGAAAACCTAAAACAATATAAAAGCAATTTCTTGTTCTTATAAAGAAATCGTCGTCTTATAACCTTATAACATCAAGTTTTTTTTTAAATATATTATAACAACATTTTAAAATTATTTTGAAAACGGGTATTATTACATTTAAGAATATGGCTAAAATTTGAAGGGGTACTTCCCATAGGAAGTTATTGTAATGGGTCCGATTTGTCAAATTGAAAATTTTGACATTTTTCGACGTTTCAAGGTCCCTAGAGTCGAAATAAAAGATTTTTAGAAAGATGTCTGTGCGTGCGTGTGTACGTAGGTCCGTACGTTCGCGACGTTTTTTCGTCGTCCATAGCTCAAGAACCAGAAGAGATATCGATTTCAAATAAATTTTGTTATACAGATAATAAGGCAGAAAGATGCAGAAAGGGCTCTCCAGAAAATTGCGTGGGTAATTTTTTTACCATAGCAGTTTATTAAAAAGGTGAAAATTTTAGTTAACCCTAAATATCTCATGAACCAATGACGCTAGGGACTTGAATTAAATTTTATATTATATATTGTAACGTAATACAAAACAAGTATATTTTTGGAAAAAAATCCAACTAACGGTTTTTTTATCTTATAACAAATATTGTTTTCAACATTCAGACCAATTTTGAGAAAAATCGAATTGACAGTTTTTTTTACGCTCTTTTTTTGTTATAATTTACAGGCACTCAAGGGGTTATTAGTACCCTTTATATGTTTCTATTTAAACACAGTGCGCGTATTAGGAAAATAGGGAAGGATTTAAGAGGAGATACCGGTGCACATTAGTCTTAAAGTTTTAAATATCAAAATTTGAGGGAAGACCAGAGTTGGCTAATGCATTCCGCATTCTCGATGTGCGATATAAGAAAGAATCTCTATACTTGACAGTACGCCAGAAATTGAGCTCAAGGGTAAACTGATGAGCATTCTTGGAAGTGCGAGTATTACGGCTGAATCGTTTAAGGGGTGGAATGCAACTGGCTAATCCGACAGAACAATGTTTGTAAAAATATCGATAAAACAACGAAAGGCATGAAACATTGTGGCGGTGTTCTAGCGATGTAAATGTTTCGATTATAGTTTTATCGCCTATCATTTCTAAAGCTCTTTTTTGTATTCTATCCAAGAGTTTTGAACTTGTTTTAGGGGCACCTGCCCAGATATGCGAATTATATTCAAGCTTTGGACGGATGAAGGCCAGATGAGAAAGGGTGAAACATTTCTTGCACCGTCGGAGAAATCCTAAGTACCTAGCAGCATTTTTGGCAATATCGAATATGTGATCATTCCATAAGAGGTGATCTGTGATATACATACCGAGTACTGAAAGTGTATTAGTTTCTTCGATGCAAGTGCCGCTCATGGATAGCGGCATCGGGGGTGGGTTATGCTTTAACGACAGGAGACAGCATTGAGTTTTCGAAGCATTCAATTCTACACGGTTTTTGATTCCCCATTGTACAATGCTGTCGAGATCAGAATTTAATGAGCTTATCATACGCCTCCGTTTAAGTTCCACATCCGAAGGACAAGGATGTGAATCTAGAAACGAGTATGAGAAGCTGGTACTGTCGTCGGCGAAAGAGTTTAATGGATTAGAAGTGGCAGACATAACATCATTTATGAATATAAGAAAGATAGTCGGAGACAAAACGGAGCCCTGGGGAACACCAGCATTTATTTTATGAATTTCAGACTTGGAACCATCCAATACATCTTGTATTGAATGGTTAGAAAAGTAATTTCTAATTCAACGAAGAAGAGAGTCATCAATACCAAAAGCTCGCATTTTCGATTAGAGAGCTTGGTGCCAAACTTTATCAAATGCTTTTGAAATATCAAGTGCAATAATCTTACTTTCTTCAAAACGATGTAAACATTTGTTCCACTGTTCGGTGAGATGAACCATGAGATCACCAGTGGACCTATTGCTATGAAAGCCATACTGTCGGTCATTAAGAAGCTTCCGTTCTTCGAGATATTTCTTGAGCTTATAATTAATCAGCGTTTCCATGACCTTGGATAGAAGGGACGTGAGTGCTATTGGACGATAGTTGGAGGAGGAGGAGCATTCGACTTTTTTAGGGAAAGGCTGTACAAATGCTGTTTTCCATCCGCTCGGAAAGAGACCTGTAGAGTAGGAAAAATGGAAAAGATTACGCAGTGGTTTTGCCAGCGATGAAAAATTGGGGAGATACCATCCGGGCCAGCGGATTTGTGTATGTCACGGTCTTTCAGTACTCTTGCAACTGCACGAGTGCGAAAGAAGATTTGTTCCATAACATCGTTTACGTTCTCCAGAACAGGGGGACTCAAGTCACTCTCAGGTAGCGGTGAATTAACAGCTTACATCTCAGCTCAAATGAAACTATGAGTTCTCTTAAGGTTTGATAAATTTTACGCTATTCGGGATAAAATTTCTCATTCCACAAAGAATTAAATTTGTAACCATATCTGCGCTGGAATCTACGTCACTCTCGAGGAAGCATAGTGACCAGTTAAAGTTCCTGAAGAATTCATTGAAACCGTATCAGTTGGCTTTCTCATATTCCAAACGGTTCTCATAGGAGTTTTTTCTTTAACTGGTTTTCTTAGACATGAGAGTTTTGGAGATACGATACAATGGACTGATGTGCCTAGAGGCAGTAATACACTGATTGTGTATTTATTAGGGTCAGAGGTAAGAAACAAGTCTAGGGTGTTGGCGGATTGACCTGCAACGTCAGGGATTCGAGTTGGCTCATCGACAAGCTAAGTTAATTGATTTAACTCAGCAAAGACCTCAACATACCTTCTTTCCGGTGTTTACTGGCCAGAATAACGAAGTCAAGGAGAATTGTGTACATTAAAATCACCCGCAATGACGATTTCAGTGTGAGGATAATGGGCAGCAATTCTTTGAATGAAGTCGGATAGAGCATCAAATTCGTTAAAAGTTGAATTTCTGTCCAGATTTGGACTTCGATATAAAAAACATGCGTAGATGATGCGCTTATGTACCGTAAATTTTAACCAAATGAAGTTAAAGTTTGTGTTAGAGCACAAACCATATTGTGGCTGAAGTTGGTATGCAACATAATTTCTTATATACACGGCTAATCCATGATGAGGAAAAAATAATGGCACTAAGTTATACCCATTTAGATTGAATTCCGAATGATCGAAATCTTCAACTATTTGAGCTTCACTCATTGCCAAAACAGCTGGCCTGTTTGATACAGTGTGGACATACAGTGTCGAGCAAAAGTCTTGGTACCCGTGTGGGTATTCTTGAAAAATGAGTTGTGTAAATGATATAAAGACACAAATTAACACAAGAAAAACATAAAAATATCCTTCAAGGATCTCAAAAAAGTTAAAATAAAAGTAGTAGTCCCTAACAACAATAGTGCAAAAGTCTTGGTACCCTAGAAGGATAAAAGAATTTAATTCGGTTTCGAATTTTTTATGTTAAGAATATAATTACCTAATATTTTGTGGGAAAACCTTTGAGCCTAATAACCTCTTTAAAACAATTTGGCATAGAGTTCACAAGTTTTCGCGTGACATCTGACCCTATTAATTGCCATTCTGATACCGGGAGCTCTTTAAGGTGGGTTTTGCTCGTTATATTGTGTTTTCGAAGTCGTTTCTCTAAGACATCCCATAAATGTTCGATTGGGTTAAGATTTTTGAGGGGGGGGTGATGTAACTAGCATGTGGGGCGTGTTGTAGGAGAACCACAACTTTACATTTGTAGCCGTATGCTTGGGATCGTTATCCTGTTGGAAGTAATATGTGTCTACGATCCCAACTTTCTCTGCACTTTGTTGTAAGTCTTGTTTTAAGATGTTCAAATAAACTTCCTTATTCATAATTCCATCAATTATTGTCAAATTCCCGACACCACTGGATGACATACACCCCTATACCATTACACCACCGTCACCGTGTTTCACATTTTTAAATATGTTATTAGGATTCAAGGCTTCGCCTTGTTTGTATATCGGTAGCAAACTTTGGAGCACTTTTGGAATGGATCTTTTTTTATTATACTCGCGAATTTTCGTTCATCTCTTTCTGTAAGCTTGCGCGGACGACCAGACCTGACTTTATTTTCGATTCGGTTTTCTTTATTGTAACGGTTAATCACATTTTGTATGGTAGATTTGGGTCGTCCAACTATTTTATTAATATCCGCATAACTTTTAAATTGCTCATGACAATTAATAATAATTTGACGCTCATTTACCGTTTATTCTTTTCTAACCATCGCTTTTTTGGTTTTAAAAAACAAAATTTCTTTAACCTTAACCTGCACGACCGATCGCTTTATACTGATTGACACACACATGTCATATTACAAGCTTCATGTAAAAAAAAAAAAAACAAAGCCAACAGGACCGTTACAAATTTAAACATTTAAAACTAGTAAAGTGCAGAAGTACCTAGACTTTTGCACTACTTTTTTCATAGATTTCAAGGTTTTATTATTTTTTGCTAGAAAATAGAATTTGGTTTTGAATTTTTTTTATTGGTAAAACAAAGAATAAGGTCTTATCATACTAAATAACTTGATGCATGAAAATTAAGTCCTTAAGTTTTCTTTTCTTTCAAAGCTTTTAATGACATGGCACTTTGAGTACCCTGACTTATGCTCGACACTGTATGTGGCATAGCAGTTCTTTCTTAAACCATGAATGTTACTAAAGTCCACCCTAAATTCACTCAACATTTTAATGTATAAAACTCGTAAAACAACAAATTCGGACAATTACCTATTACATACTTATGTAGTATTTATTTAGGTTGTATCCACATACCTTTGATCCTTATTAAGTGGTACCATACTTGTCCAAAAGTGGGCATAATTAGAACAATATATTGTGCGCAGTGCCTTAAAACTTAAATTGCACAACCGATTAAAAAAGGGTATTTCAATACTTGTCCCAATGGCCAATATTTGTACGCATCATTCTTTTGTACGCTAAACCATTACCTTTAGAAGGAATAATTTTCAAAACTTAACTTTTTTTAAGTCGTATAATCTTTATACAAAATCAACTCAAGCCATTACATACTTGTATTTTTGTCTACTCCAAACCAACCTGTTCCTTGATACCGATTTGAATTAAGCTATCAAAAATAGTCAAACATCAAAATTTAATGCAAAATAGCGGAAGGAATATCTTCAAAGAACCAACAATAAAACAAAACAAGAAAACAGCCCACAGCTGATGCAAGCAATTATGATATTTTGCAATTTATTTGGTTTGTATTTCTGGTTTTACCTTGAATGTATGCCACCTAAAACAAATATTTTTATTATTTCTGCCATTCAGCTAAACCGGAATGAATAAAGTCCAATGTTAATTGATAACTAAACAAAATCAAAACGAATATAGGCATAACAAGCCGTATTATGCATGAATCATCATAAAAATAATATAAACAAATGTTTCAGAAAATAATAACAAAATAAAAAAGATCCAGAAAACACCATAACCGATATTAAAGCTTTCTTCGGAGTTTTGTTCATTTAAAAAAAGAAAAGACCTTTACCCACCGGTAAAACGATAAATTCCATATCACAATTACATTTGATTAGTCACTCACCTTCTTATACACGAGCGATTTAAAACTTACCGACTAAAAAAAGAAACCAAAACCAGAGCGGAATTCCTTTGTTCTTGAACTAACGACCTATCATTTAGTCGAAGCACCATCCAAAGTCAAGGAGAAACAAAAATAATTCTTTCTTTTCACAACTTGTTTGTTTATTTATTGCTTAATAGATTTTACATATATAATATACCTATTATAGTAATATACATAATATATGTATGCATTTATAACATACAAAACCGCTATTTACATAATTATCTCTTATTTTTCCGTTTATAAACAAAACTTCGGATAAGAAAATAGTTTAAAAAAAAAATATAAGCAAAATTTATTCTAAAATTGTACTGCAAATAAAAGTTAAGGGACTTCAAAAAACAAAGCCCTGATAAAGCCTTTCGTTTTTTTTTTTTTTAAATTCTCCTTATCCCTTCTTAAAGTCGAGAAGATCCTCAGCTGCTAGAGCTTCCTTTTCCATCTCGCCGCGAGTGCAACGACCACAGCACTTAGCTGAGGGCTTGTTCTCACATTCACCTATGGCTGGAGGTTTGAAATTGGGTGTCCAAGGGCCGAGGCTGCCGGAGGCATAGAAGTCCATGGGATATGCATTGTCTGGCTCCAGATTGTTGGGCGTCCATTCGACATCACCCAACACAACGGATAGTTCGTAGGGGTTGAGCAGTGGCTTGCTGAAGGCACTTCCCCAATCAATCGAGAGACGCGGGCAGGCAATTTGGACGAAGGCATCGATGTCGGCCCCAAATAGATCCAACTTCTGTGGGAAAATCTCGGATAGGAGAATCACCGATGTCTGGAAGCCTTTGTTGTGCAGACGACGCTCGAGGAACCGCAACACGCGACTGCTGCCTTGGCGCCCCAACGTTCCTAGGATTATGCCGATTTTCTTGGCGTTCTTCGCCCGCTTTATGTGGTCCCAGCGGATGCTCTGCATGGCCTTGTGGTCGTACTCTTCAAGTGTAAACTTCTTGTCATAAGGATCGTATCTGTACGCCTTTAACCGGGGATTTGCAATCATAGCCGACTCCAGATGGAACCTGCCGTCACCGAGATAGATGATAATTTTTGTGGTCTGTGGCATCTGAGGCGAGGTACAGCCGAGAATCTCGCCCGGACTGAGTGGTTTCGCTTGAGGAACGATCACATCATAGCCTTTCTCTTTCAACTCAGCGGAGGCGGCCTGCAGGGTGGTAACAAACTGAATCGTACTCACCAAAGCAATCTGTCCGTCTTCGGGCTTGAAATTGATCTGCACTGAGTCCAAGAAATGCAGTGGATCGATCTTAATGTCGACGAAAACATACAACACCTTAATGCCTGTCGTTTGGTCGACCGGAATCAGACAACTGTGACCGTAGTGCACCAGCAAGTCTGCACCCAAAGCCTTCGCTGTGTAATCGTCGACGCAACACGCTCCGTAGGTTACATCGCCCATGATCACTGTGTCGGCGGAGGTGAAGCGCTCCAGAATTTCGCTAATTATGATGGAATACATGAGAAGACCTTCGGGCAGCTGTAGGGCGATCCGCTTGGCTTTCAGCTCCCTAGCTCTCCAGATGGTTTTGTGAATTTCGAAATTGTAGTTCCATGGCAGACGTTCGATGGCCTTCTGCAGGATGGGATCATCGAGAAGCTCCTGCGGGATGCGATTGATCTTCGCCTTGGGTTTGAATACTTTCTTGGGTTTGGCTCGTACAACGACGACTCCAGGTTGAGCCGCAGCGGGCAGTGGTGTTGCTACTTCAAGCATAGCGTTAAATGAGATTCTATTTTTTTGTGTTTTTCTTTTATTTATTTAAACAAAGAACAAAATATTTTTCTTCCTTCTAATAATAAAAAACATTCACAACACGACAAACGACTTTCACAAAACTCGGTTGAGAGTCAGACTGAGAATGAGACTGACTTTGATAAATGAGGAACTACTGATTCTCTGTGTTGTGGACGAGGTGTCGACGTTGAGTCGATGGAAGTTGATTGTTTAATGTTTTTTGTTCTCACGAAAGAAACTACTGCTCACAGGTCGATGCGCAGATGGGGAGGCTTGGTGAAAAATTCATCCATAGGTCTTTGGCAATCAGTCACGTAGGCAGGCAGAGAACTTGCTTGGCAGGTAGGTAGGCTGTTTGTTGCTTGCTGGTAGATGCGATTCAAAGTTAGGATTTCTCGGAAACAACTAATTAAATCTCCTAATGAAGATGAGATTCTTGGAAGAATATGTTTTATTGCACAATGTGGATTGAAAAAATGTTACAAAATCGTTTCTATTAATAGAAAAACGTGCAGTAATCGCGGTTAGGTTTTTTCTAATTTAATTCACTTATCACTATGAATATAATTATTTTGACAGATTCGTGTTATCATGTGAAGTTGGTGGTAGTTTGAAAAAAAAAGAACTGCCAGGTTGAAATATTCGGTGGCAACGAATGGCTATGCTGTCAGAATAGAATAGGCATGGAATTCTAGACGTTTTTTGATAGGATTTAAATGATCGAATTTGTATCTTGTAGAAGTAAAATAAGTGAATTTGCAGAAGGACCTTAATAATATCTATATGAAGTTCTCAATTTTAAGAGATATAAGCTTAACTTTTACTAACAAATTACCGATATTGATGGATATTCGTAAAAATATGACAATTATAGCAATTTTAGGGCGAGGAAACATTTATTTCTTCTTTTAATTAAGGTTTCAATTTTTCATATAAAACATTCAAAAATAGTGGTGCACTTTTTATAACGATTAAGTAAGCTGTTAAATCCATTTTTAGCATATTACTAGGCTAAAAAGGTGATTTAACTAATTTGAAAAGATTTTAACATCTTATTATCTCTTAAGAATTTGATTAAGTTAAAATCACGGAATGTTTTTTTTAACTTTTAACTTTAAGCAATTTGCTAAATATGAAGGACATCTCTTCAATTATATTTTCACGAACTGGCACTTTTTAAACATGATTGGATATGCTTGTGTTTTATTAAAAAGCGATTATCAATTTACTAGTTAACAAAGGTTAAATTTTGGACACCTTTAATAAATTTTTTGGTTGTTTAAAATTTTGCGTCATTGCATCTAATTCTATTTCCACAAGGACCTTAATAATATCGATTCTCAATTTTAGGAGATATAGGAACTTTTTTATTTGATAGATACGCGTAAATAAATAATAATTATCGCAATATGAGTGCCAGGAAACTTTTATTTATACTTTTAAATAAAGTTTACGGTTTCATTTTTTCATATAAAACAAATTCAAAAATAGTTATTTTAACATTTCTTCACTGTTTCAGTGATGTCTTACCTGACAAAATGCGAGTGAATAAGTAATGAAATCTCCCACAGGATTATTTTCTTCTTCAAAAATCAAACAATACTTTTTCAAAAGATTCTGATGTCCTTTTGCGTTAATATTTTCTATGAGGTCAGGTTTTCGAAATATACATACCTCCTCTAAAAAGAAACAAAAATATTACGTTTTTAAACCTTAAAGGCTAGTACGCAGCTCGAGCTAAGATTTAGTCCATGTTTTTTCTTAAAAACTTAAAACCCAAGCTTAATTTTGACAGATGTAGGTGATGTTCTTTAAAGTCCATTTGATATGTATATATAAGCACGATATAAAATAAAAACACAGAATACACTTCGTGTCACATGAATAGGAACAAGATTTTTTGGTTTTTTAATTGACGATATTTTTCAAACCCTAAGGTTTTTTTTTGGAAGAACACAAATTTGGAATGAATGAACTATGTATTAAGTTTATATTGCAAAAAACAATGTTTTATGGCAGTTTTTCCGAAGAATGCCATAAAAAGTACCTATTTTTTTGTGTTACATGATTAGGGACAAGATCCAAATTTACCTATTAGCTTGTTTTAAATCAGATCATCAAAAATATACTCTGATTGCTTGGGCTTAGTACAAGTATTAATTTGATAGAATCAAGAAGTATGGGTCAAGAGGTAAGGGTAAAACCAAGAAAAAATAGGAAAAATTCGAGCTTATCGGGATCTCGGCAAAACCATCCGTTTAATAGCCAGGTAAATTAGAAGGAGTTGAAATGTTGTATAGACATACCTCAAGGACTCAGAGAGGTATGAAAAAAACCACAAAGGAAGATTCAAGAAAGCCACATCATTTCAGGAACGGTGTGCTATAGTAAGAGCTGCTTTAAATTCAAAGTTTTCCATTAGTAAAATCAAGGCAGAAACTGGGGTAAATGCTAGGAGATCGACTGTTTCTGGGCTGATAAAGAAGGCATGACACCAAAAGATGAAAAAAACCCATTAAATGCTGCACGTAAGTCTACGTAGGAAGACCCAGTTTTGGGCCCAAATGAAAATACAAACATACTTTCAAAAATATGAAATGTTAGCAAGAGCTGCGTACCAATCGTCTTAAATGTTTTGTTAAATTTTACTTTGACTAAGTTTTGAAGAGAATTTTGTATGGAAATTTAATTTTAGCTAGATCTGCATACCATGCTTAAGACCAAAGACAAAACATAGTTCTTATTCGACAAAAATTATAACTATTTTGCAATGTTTACATGTTCTAGTTTCTAATTTGCTATGAGTTTTCATTAAACTCTATATGAAGTTTTGAAAAACCTTTAATCTTAGGTATGTATATGCTTTTATGGTTTTGTAAAATATGTGTTGAAGTTGATTTTTGGTACTGATTTAAAATATAAAATATTCAATTAAGCTTTCAGATATATTTAAAAAAAGTATTTGTGATAGCCCTGTTTTAGAAACCAGAATCGTTATCGGAACAACACAATACTTTTGTGTTTTCCTTTTTTTTAAAAAAACCGTTAGCATACATAGTTAAGCTTAATTTTTCTTAAGGGTAGGCTAAGACTAAAAACAATTTGGGGGTTTCCTTAAATTTTGTGAAATACTGAAAATATTTAAATTGAATATTGAACTTAGGGATTATGATTTTGGAAAATGATAACAAATTTTATTGAAATCAAATCTCAATTACATGTTTTCTTCTTTTTTTATTTTCAAAAGTTATATCGTAAAAATCTGACGTTATTGTGATGTAAAAACCGCATTCTAATTAAGGCCACCAAAAATAATGTTATAGCCAGTTACAAGACCTGATTGACCCAAAATGTAATGGGATGAAAATCTGGAATCCAGTAATACAAATTTAGAATGTTTCTCAGAACCATAGAAGGCACTATGCAAACAAAAATTTAAGGCTGAGTTTTTAATCAGAGATAAATGTAGCTAATCAGTTGATTTTAATCATCAAAATTTGACCTTGACTGCGCCTTAAACAGTCCATTCGCTTAGCTCAATTTAATAAATTTCGGCTGGTATGTCACGAATAAATGCTTCAATGTTGTCTTCCAAAGCGTCAATTGAAGCGGGCTTGTCTGTATACACATGAGCTTTAACATAGCCCCACAAAAAATAATCCAAAGACGTTAAATCGCACGATCTAGGTGGCCAATTGACCAGCCCCGAACGTGAAATAAAATGTTCACCGAACTCACCTCTGAATAAGTGCATTGATGCGCATGCTGTGTGGCATGTAGCACCGTCTTGTTAAAACCACATGTCATGGAAGTCAAGCTTGCATTTTGGGCAAAAAAAGTTGGATATCATCTCACTGTAGCGCTCGCAATTCACAGTTACGTTATGATTCGCATCATCCTTGAAGAAGTATACGGTCCAATGATGCCACCAGCCCATAAACCGCAAAAAATGTGACTTTTTCTGGATGCTGTATTTTGAAGGGCATTACACCTAAATCCTTCCGCAAAATTGTTCACGTTGTTGAGTAACACAAGTCCAATTGCTGCGACGAATCGATAATTGATGATCATCATTAACACTGGCTGATACAGCAGCGATATTTTCTTAAGTTCGCACTCTAAGTAAGTGTGTTGGTGGCTTATAATGTCCAAAAATGTTAATTTTGTGCGAAACTTAGTCACAATAGCCCGAATAGCCGCTTCAATGAGTCGATTAAATTGACCTTAAAATGGAAAAAGCGGGCGATGAACTTTCTCAACAGAGCACGCATTTTGATAATAAAATTCAAGCAAGCGTTTTTTGTTTGTAAGGCGATTAATGGTGAAAAAAACACGAAACGTGCGTTAGCTGTTTAAAACTCTTCATTTACAATTTAATTTCTATATTTAAGTGCTGTTTTTTATATGCATATAACTTTGTGACATGCTTTTCCTGTAGAAGGCTTATGGTTTCAGTATTCGAAAGAAAATGACAACCTACGATATATTTTTCCCTCAATATCTCACATCGTTCAAAAAAATGAAAAACATCCTGGCGCTCTTTTAAATTGCACAAAATCGGTAAGTCCTCGAGGTGAGGATTGAAGTTAAGAATATGGAATACTCCTTACGAAATTTCTTTCATAGAATATTTGTCGTGGAAGTAGTTTCTTTCACGGAGATCGTAGGCTAGTCTTCTGTAAATTATATGGTGAAGTGAACTTTTGGCTCGCTCTGCGTATTGTTCTATTGAGGCTTCATCCAGACGAGCTATTAAGCGATAACAAGTTGGTTCCCATGAGGCAAGGTTACTATAGTTCAGGTCAACATCCATCTGCCCGGATAATTCTATCCAGTCTTTAAAATCCGTTTTAGGTAAAAATCTGAGCATCTTTTCTATATGTTCATATTTCCGACCTCCCCACGCTTAAGCAGCATAAAACATAACCGATTCCGATACAGCTTTGAAGACCCTGCATTTACAGGTATGTGTACTTCTTTATTGTTAAAGCATTGCTTCCATCCTACGTTTAAAGCTGTTTTCGACTTAACAAGATTGTCAGTGAGATGTTTTTCCATGCTCTAGTTCTTAGTAAAGCAGACACCTAGATATTTATATTTTTACACCAACTCTATTCATGAATTTTAAATTCAGAACTTTGCTTCACAAATTTTTACTTTAAATTCATATTACAAGAATTACCAAACACATTATTGTCTAAAGAACACTCCTCAGACAAGCTACAAGTGGATTACGATTTGTCTTTTGTGTTGTAAAGAAATATTACTTATTTCTTTTGAAATTCATAAGGAACCCTTTTACAGTAAACATTAAATGGAATTGTGCTGAAAATAAATAAATTATAGAGTAGTTGAACGATCAAAAGACTTGAACGTCAACCTGGAGATCTCCATTAAACCCTTTATCGAAAGGATAGGTAAATCCTGGTTGATGCGTTGATCGAATTATCAACGGTACCAAAAAAAACAACTTTCTTAAATTTGACCTTACTGACTTTGTCTTAATACAACGAGAACTTTGCATGGCTTTCGAATAAAGACCATCAAAGCGAGCGAAATACAACGACGAGATTTGTAAAGACAGCGATTTTTCCTAAGGGTTGTACGATAAGAGTCCAAAAGATTTTATTTCGTTAACAGGTATTTATACCAAAATGTATGTAATTTACTTTACATTTTCAGTTAAACTTTTAAGGCGAATTTATAAATAGAAAAAAGATGGTGATTGGTATAATGTGAGTGCCAGATTTGAATTTAAAAAGTAAATTTTGACAATTACAGAATTTGAATTTAAATTCAAGATATTTAAGAATTATTTACAACATTTAAAAATAAAAGTTAACTATGATTAGTAGTAATAATATCTGCTTCAACAGCTCAGCTTTCACTTCCTTGAAAAACATGAACAGTTGTCATTTTGAAAAAAGTTGACTTGACTTAATAGTTATGGAGATTTTTCTTGACTAACTTTCCAGACAACTTTCCATAAAGTTGCCTGAATTGGAAGGCATTTTTTTTGGCAGCTGGCCAATCAGATACTAGATGCCTTACTTTCAAGTCCCTTATGTAGCCTGAACCTGCTCAATGTTGTCAGCAAAAAGAAGGGATTTAATGTTAACGCCTGGCGTACTAGATTCCTGCTGGTAATTAAATTAAATTGGGTGGCGCAATAGTCCGTTTGAGAACTAGGGCCTAGTGACTGACAATTCTCAACCATTCCTACAGTTTTAAGCCGAATCCGAACGGAAAATTTGAGAAAGCACTTTTCATGACAAGAGTTACTCTTGGAGAATATGTCAATTCCTCGCAAGAGGCAGTACCCGTGAAAAAACTTTAGGTGGCATAGGCAGGGATCGATCGCATTACAGTCCATCGCACTAACCATTGTGCCACGGGTACTACCCTGCTGGTAATACTTCGACTATATCTTCAATGAAAAGTCCTAACAAACTTGAACTGAGCGCCCGATTCTTCTAGCTTCCGATTTCGTTTGGAACCACTCTCATACACTGATGCTATGGTAGTCTTGTATAAATTTAGCAATACTTTACAGAACTTAGTCCACATTCCTATTTCGGTGTCGAAAACAGCTTTAAAGTCAACGAGAAAAACAAATAGTTTCTTATTTCTCGATAGAACGAGTCAGCAATCGAGTGATGTTCAAAATGTGTGATCGACGGTAGAGTATCGTTATCTATCCTCAGCTTGGAACTATCACTGAGTAGATTATTAGTATGTATCCATTCATTTAAGCTCCTGAGTAGGATCGATTTAAATATATGAGGACTTCAAAAATGAGATTCCTCTGTCGTTTTTCGGATCTTCAGTGCTTCCCTTCTTGTGGATTGGGAAAATCATAAGGCATCGCTGAACTGGTTTGGAATGGTACCCTCCTCAAAGATCTGGTTGATTACTGCTGTCAGAGATATTGTAAAAGTATCTGCAACTTATCTATAGAATTCTGCTGGTATATCATCAGAGCCCGCAGTCTTTCCACCCTTTTGGTTGTTTATCGATATAAACACTTCTCCCTTTGAAACTGGTACATCTTATATACTATTTTTGAAGAATGGCACTATAGTGGGTTGAAATTGGATCCTTTTCATGTGTCATAAAGTCTAGATTTAGCGATTAGTTTAATATTACGTTTTCACCAATCACAAAATTTAAAGAACTAGGATTACTTCAGACAACCAGAAAAGCCTTAAAGGTTATACTTTAGACAATGGTAAAAAGATTTATTAAATCAAAGTTTTCAGCTTAGTAGATTTATTTAAGATTGTGGTACTTTTAAGAAGGTTTAAAATTAATTAAACAGGTACCTTCCATTCCTGCCATTAAACTACTGGAAGTAAGTCACAACGAATTAGTTCTAAGGCTGTAGTAACACTTAATTCAATTTATTAAAAATACTCTTTTCTATTCAAAATCTCAAAAACTTTCAAACATACTTAAATAAACATAAAATTTATTACACAACTTTAAATAATTTCAAACATATGCATGTTGAAAATTAGCTTAACAACAAGTTTAAGCTTTAGAACTTTCAGCTTCCGACAAATCAGTTTCATCCACATCCTCTGAAATTCAGAACATTAAAACCAAATACTTCAAAATTCAAAAATTAACACAGTAAATTTATCACCTACGCTTGTTGCCAGGCATCCGCCGAAGTCTCTCCTGTTCAACAGCTGCAAAATATTCAGCTTCAGCTTGTCCACAGGCATCTTTAAAATTAAAGGAAACGTATAGAATTTTCAACTTATGTTTCGAAGACTTATTCTTACTTTTGAATGGCTGCACATTTACTTTTCCATTTAACATTGTCAGGTCACCTTGTTCCGGACCATGCGCAACTTTTACTTTAAGTTTTATTTCTCTAGATTTAGCTTCAAGAATCTTTTCACGACGATTTTCACGTTCAAACATCTAGACGTTAAAAATATTTTTTTAAATAAACGTTACACTAACTGATCCTGTGTATTTGAAAAATATTACCGCTGTTAATAATGGTTTATCATTCTTGGATGAATGCTGCATATTCTCAGAAACTTCAATGAGGAAAGTTGCACCTTTTTGACTGCCACAGCTCACGTACTTTCCATTCTCATTTGTCCTCAAACACAAAAGTGGTTCGTCACAGACTTTTACACTCAAAACGGGTTCATTCTGCTGTTGCAGCAAGTCCCAAGCATCTAACACTCCATCCATTCGAGTTACGAAAAATTGAGATACTCTACGAGGATATGAAATCAAATTTTAGAATCCCCTTCAACTAACTTACTTTGTATAGCTCCATGCCCCATCTGTCAACATTGCAGCACTGCTCTTTGTCCATATTATAGAACTTTCTCGACAATCTTCTGACCAAATCCGGGCAGTCCAATCACCAACCGTTAAAAAGTTCTTTACAAATGCGGGATTCCTTGTAATGGCGTATACTGGCCCTAAGTGACACATCATCTATAAAACACAACAAACAAATATGACGAATGCACAAACTGAGTTCATGTCAAAACCGAACCCTTATTTGAATCTTCTCCATTGGAGTCTTGCCCTTGCGGTTACAACAAAACAACATTCCCATCTCTGTGCCACACATGAACCGTGTTGGGATTGTGGTTTCATATTCCAACACCGATACCCCATAGGATCGGGACAGATCCTGTTCGTCTGTTCTCACAGGGTCCATGAGTAATTTGTCCAAAGGTTCATTCAATTTCCTAGTGTCCCACCATAAAACTTGACCATCCGAAGATCCCGAAAAGAACTCAGTGCCACTCTTGGAGTTATTCCACAGAATCGAGTTCACCGGATCACGATGACAAACTTCACGTTCGCTTATCATCACCGGATAACGACCATGACGTGTATCCCAAGCAGCCACCTGTCCATTGTACATTCCACTGACCAAAGATGTAGGATCCTTCTGATTGTACTCCAGACAAACACACGGAACTTTCGGTTCCAACGTTACAAGAGGTTCATTTGGATTCTCAATCTCCCAAATATACGAATTGGTCAACTGTCCAGACTTATTCCCTTGGAACTTCATGTCACAATGACTCGCCGCTAGTCTTATCCCACCATCTGGAGACCATGACAAGTGCGTCACCGGGACCTTAAATGCATTCGGATCACGATAAACATTAACCGTACGAGACCTGCAGGGCTCCGGCAATGGTGCAGGATCCAAATCCTCAAAGTAATTCTCATAGATATTCACCGCGTTATTCTGATGGATGTAGTGTTCCATGGGCTTCGTTAGATTCATAACCTGTGTTATGTAGTTTTCATCTTTTTCAATTTTCCTCTTATATCTCACTGTCTGTTCGGGATCTTGCATATTTATGTCCTTGGGCCAGCCACCTTCATTGTGGGTTATACCACAATTCTTGAAGGTGGCTCTCTCGGTATTTGCCACACTAACGGACATTTGATTTGTGAACTGGGTCATCCTGTCGACGGGATTTCGTAGGATGTAATCCTTGCACATTTCGCGATTTGATGTTTCGTTGAAAATCACCTCATCTTTGTCTTGAAAACTATGCTGCTGGCCGAAGGAGCGACGTTCTTTTTTATACGAGTACTCCATGGTTCTAAGGTTTGCAAATTAATGACCAAAATAATGAAAAATATTGCAAAACATTGGAAGTTTGTTAATCGATGAAATGGTTAAAAACTTCTTAGTTACCGTTGTTATATCAAGAACAGGTCTGATGAACAAAAGAACTTGTATTACAGGAGCGCATAATCTTAAGGTCATAGTACACTTCTTCCTTCACGGTGTAAATAGTGCTACTGCAGCCAAATAAAAGTAAATATTTATTATGATGTAAAGTAACAGATCTAAATTATAAATATCAATAAAAAGTTATATTGGTCTTCAAGGTTTTGGAGATCATTTGCTGCAGGTTTACGAGCCAGTTGTTTTAAATTTCTGTAATAATATACATTTCCGCAAATAATTAGCAGGTTCAGGCAGGGACTTCATTTGCAGTCAACTTCATTCTTTGAACGTAAATTTTGACCAAAGCAATTAGTTAGTTTTTCAAGTGTCATGATTCGCAAAATTCATTTTTATTGTCTACAAAACACTCCTTAGGCAAGCTACAAGTCTATCAAGATTTGTATTTTGTATTGTAAAGAAATAATAGTGATTTTTTTTTACAGAAAGCATTAAATGAAGTTGTGCAGAAAATAAATAAATCATTCAGTTTTCAGTTGAATGAAAAAAACATGATCAATTGCCATTGGACAGGTTCAGAAAAAATAAGGACTTGAAAGTAAGGCAAGTTTCTAGCATCTTGGAAAAAACCCAGGAGCTTCAATTCGATACCCACCATCTCTTTATCGTTTTAAAAGCCGCGTATGACAGAATCTCTAGGGAAGAGCTCTACCGAGCAATGTCTAGTTTTGGCATCTGTCAAACTTATCCGTTTGTGCAGAATGACGATGGAGAATGCACGCTGCTCTATCAAGGTCGGAAAAGATCATTTGATTTCAAAAAAGGTTTTAGACAAGACTGTCATGCGACTTCTTCAACATCGTTCTGGAAAGAATTGTGCAAAACTCAACCGTCAACACTAGAGGCACAATCTTCCAAAGGTCCATCCAATTACTCGGATACGCAGATGATATTGACATAATTGGAAGATCAAAGCGTGATGTCAGTGGAGCGTTTTTGGGCATTGCGACGGAAGCGAAGATGATGGGTCACTAAACCCACTAAGTCAATGAGGGCAAGACCAAGTATATGCTGTCATCAAAAAAGGACACTGAACAACGACGTCTTGGACAAAACGTCACCATGGATAGCTATAACTTTGAGGTAGTTAAGGACTTTGTCTACCTAGGCACCGCTATTAATACAGACAACGACACCAGCGCTGAAATCAAACGAAAAATAACTCTTGCAAATCGCTGCTTCTTTGGACTTAGAAGGCAATTGAGAAGTAAAGTCCTCTTTCGAGCATCTAAAATCACCATCTATAAGACACTCATCATCTCGGTTCTCATTTATAGCGCTGAGGCCTGGACCCTGTCAAAGAAAGATGAGAGCGTCTTAGGATGCTTCGAGAGAAAAATTCTTCGGGTGATTTTTGGTCCCGTACGCATAGATGAAAAATGGAGGATAAGATATAACGACGAACTGTACGGGCTGTACAGCGACACTGACCTAGTTAGCAGAATTAAAGTCCAACGGCTTAGATGGCTAGGTCATGTAGAGCGGATGGACATCAACGTTCCAGCCCGGAAGGTCTTCGAATCCAATCCCGAGGGACGGCGCAGTAGAGGAAGACCGCGACTCAGGTGGCGCACCCAGGTGGGAGAGGACCTTAACCAACTTGGCGTGCGAAACTGGAGACAGCTAGCTAGGGACCGAGCTGGCTGGAGACGCATGTTGGTGGAGGCCCAGGTCCACCCCGGACTGAAGCGCCACCTTAAGCAAGTAAGTAAATTTCTAGCATCTGATTGGCCAGCTGTCAAAAAATGTCCTTCCAACTAAGCCATCTTTATTGGAAAGTTGACTGGAAAGTTAGTCAAAAAAAATCTCACTAAATATTAAGTCAAGTCAACTTATGTCAAAATGACAATTGATCATGCCTTTTCATTGAACCGAAAGCTGAACTCTATGATTTTTTTATTTTCTGCACACCTTCATTTAATGCTTTCTGTAAAAAGCTTCCTTGTAAATTTGGAAAAGAAATAAGTAATATTTCTTTACAATACAAATCGATGGACTTGTAGCTTGCCTGAGGAGTGTTCTGTAGGCAATAATGATTTTTGGTAGTTTTTGTAGAGGTTTGTGAAGTAAAGTTTTGAATTTGATATTTATGACACTTAAAAAAGTAACTGGTTGCCTTGGTCAAAATTTACGTTCGAAGCATGAAGTTGACTGCAAATGTTGTTTGCCCATTGCGACATAAATTGATTTGACTTAATAGTTAGGGAGAGTTTTCTTGACTAACTTCCAGTCAACTTCCCATTAAAGTTGCCTTGATTGGAAGCTAAATTTTTGGCAGTTGGCCTATCAGATACTAGAAACTTGCCTAACTTTTAAAACCCTTATGTCGTCTGAACCTGCCCAATGATAATGTAGCTTTCTTGCCCTGAAGAAAGGAATCAATAACCGTTTGTTAATTTTTTTGTTTAGGGTTCGAAATGGCGGATCCAGAGGGCGGCGTCGTGGGGGTCATGAAGCTCCCCCCCCCTCCGGGATATAATTTGTTTGTAGTTTTGTAGG
Organism: Eupeodes corollae; assembly: GCF_945859685.1. NCBI lineage: Eukaryota > Metazoa > Arthropoda > Insecta > Diptera > Syrphidae > Eupeodes > Eupeodes corollae. The sequence goes on from NC_079147.1 coordinate 293,102,006, forward strand.
AATTCTCTTCATTCAAAACTAATAGTATTGAGACAATGGATATGACCCCTATTATATTTTGAATTATTTAATTTTTGTATATGAAAACAACATTTGTATTTTACTTTCTAAACTTGATTGCAAAAAGTAGCACTTTTAACTGAGGGCTGCACCAAGAACATAATATGAATCTGACATTCAGCCCTATTATAAAATCTTATCAGGGGTGGGGGTCATATGAGCCATAAAGCTTATATAGTTAAGTTATATAAGTAAAGATTTGTTAGTAAATTTAACGTTAACAAAGAATGGTTTGCTGTTAAAAATATTTAAATTTTTTTTTAACTTAAGTAATGCTTTAAATTATTTTCATAAAATTTGTTTCAAAGAAAAAGAGCAAATATTTAGGTTTTTAAGAAGAAACCTTGAATAATAGATCTTCAATTTTATATTAAGTTGCTTTTAAATTCTTGAAACTAGCCTTTAATTCCATCTTATTCTTGTATGCACATAAATAGTGAACATTGAAGTGATTTTAACTTCCGACACATAGGAACTATGTGTATCAAACTCATGTTTGATTACAATGGTAGAAAAGTAAAAACAAAATGGTACCACCATAACATCCGTCTGTCTGTCTGTCCTGGCCCCTAAAGCCTAAACCACTGTGCCGTTTGAAACTAAGTCGATTAGCTAAATGCTTTTTTTTAATTTTTGATACTAAAAATAACAGCAGTCCCCCCATTCAATTTTTGGTGTAAATTCGAAAATTCGATTTTTTTCAGAAATTAACGGATAAATTTTTTTAAAACTTTCTCTTAATTTTTTTCTTATTTCGGTTTCTTTCTACAAGAAAAACATATTGTGGTATTGCTCCAAAAGGGTACCCTTCATAAAGCTGTTATTTTGTTTTTAAATTTTCTCAAGCATCAGCTTCAATCTACGAGTAAGCAGACTGATAGCGATAGTAATAATAATAGACTCCCGAAAATTGAGTCCAAAAAACTACGTCAACAAAAAAGAAAAACATTCTTGATATCAGATTCTTTCTCATTTTCTGGGTTTTTGAATTTTTGTAGCGTTTTCACATTAATATTAATGGCAACAAAAAAGAATATATTCTTTTTGGAAGAAAGAAAAGTTTCAAAACAATTTTGATCTCCATGAAAGCAATAAAAATATTGTGTTTTGCTCTTAAATATGGCATGTTTAGAAAACTGTTTTCATAATAAGAAAGTCTAATTAATTAAATAGTTAGACTATCCTCACTGGACAATAGTGTTCTAAAATAATTTAATACCAAAGCTGTCTCTTTAGCCCTTTAAATGTGTAAATTTAAAGTTAAATTGCACAATATTTTAATTAAATATTCTTAACCTCCTGTAAAGAACATTTTTGTTGAGTAAAAACTCGTCTATATGTTAAGCTCGTGACCCCCCTTATTAAAAGTCTAGATCCGGCCTTGGGTTCGATTAAGGTTTTTCAAGAGAACTGCCTCTTTTTTAGAGGATTTGACAGGTCCCCTCCCTCCCTGATGAATACTACTCAAACATATGAATGCCTGATAGTGCCGCAAAACTTGCGCACTCATTTGCGTACATTTAACGCAAACATGTGCAGTTTTTATGACAGATTTGCCACATCGTCTGAACACCCTTATATGCAAGCTTGCGTACAGTGATTTACGTCTAGCATTTGCGCTGCGATAATTTTAATGATAAAAACAAGTATATTAATTTTTTGTTATTATCTTCAATACTTTACTCTTCTCTTAACGTCTGTTTAAGTTCAAATTAATTGGATATCGCACACGTTTGTCCAATTTCTACCAGTAATGATCGATTCGATTAAAGTTCAGAAATTTTGATGGGTGGGGAAGCACATTTATAGTGTTAACCATGTTAACCAAATATGTACATCGAGAGCTGTGTGTTTGGGGTATTGTTGTGCAGAATCGTGAAAGATTCAAATTTTCGGCACTTTTTCTAAAATTTGTTTTGAAATGTCAAGAAGAAGTTTTTTTTTCATAATACCGTTTTTGAAAATCAGTTTGACTTAAGGTACAAGGTATATTTTGTATTGTGGTGTGTTAGCCATTCTTAACACTAACACGGTAATACGGCCATCAGACCGAAAAATACAGAATTTTACCTTATAGCAAAAGAGTACGTCAGCCCTGAAAAAAGGAGACCCTATAAACTACACCAATTATGTTGGAATCATTCTACTTAATATCACTTAAAAAATCTTCTCTGCTGTAATATGTGAACGTCTTAAGTCCATCGTCAATAACCTCATAGGTCATTATCAGTGTTATCCACAGTTGATCAAATATTCACATTACGGCAGATCCTGGAAAGAACCTCAAATTGACACTCACCATCTTTTCATCGATTTCAAGGCCGCATATGACATCATCTACAAAGACGAGCTGTATAGAACTAGCTCTAACTCTTGCTAACCGCTTTTTCTTTGGGCTAAGAAGCAATTGAGTGGCAAGGGCCTCTCTCAAAGGACTAAAGTGTCGCTATATAAGACTCTCATCATCCCCGTCCTGCTATGCGGTGGAATACGATAAAAGCGGATGAAAGCACCGCTTTTCGATAGAAAAGTTCTTCGTGTGATCTACGGTCCCGCATGTATCGAAGAGGAGTGGAGGAGAAGATGGAACGACGAGCTGTAAGGGCTGTACAGCGTCGTAGACGTAAGGGTAAACGTCCAACGACTAAGATGACGTGGTCACGTAGCGCGCATGGAAACCAATGCTCCGGCCCAGAGTCTTCTTCGAAGACCGCGAATTAGGTGGTGCGCACAAGGGCAAAGTGACCTCACCAAACATTTAGAGCGAGCTAGATGGAGAAGTTTGTTAGGTGAGGCCCTAGTTCGCACAGGACTGTAGCACTACCTTAAGTAAGTCCATAACATTCAGTGACAAACATCCCCAAGTTCTGCAGAATTGATATGTTCTTTATAGCAATAAAGTAGAAAGACGATCGTCAGTTTTCAACGGAATTTGTAGGTCAGAGCTTGAATTGTATTTCATACACATTTTATCAGAAAATGTGTAACTCCTATGAAAGGGACTCAAACTGGTTCCATTGAGCTTAGGAGGAAGCCTAAAGATTTATGTGATATCACAATGGGAAATTAAACTGGGGCCCTACTATGTATCTCGATTCTACAATGAAATTGCTCGAATTCGAATTCTATGTACATATCTATTTGACTACTTTCGAACCAACGAGAATCGAATAGTTCTAGTAGTGCCAACTATAATCTTATGAATTTTCGAATAAACGAGGAACTACGTAACTCGAAAGTAGAATTCAAAACAAGGCAAATAGAAAATAATCACTCTACATCAAATGTGTTTGCGAGCGAAGTTTGTTTTTTGTCAAAGTGTAAGTAAAATGTTGAATATGATTTCGATACTTCCCCATTCAATTACAACCCGAATTCGTAATTTTTACCATATTAGCGTTTGTACTTGGCCTAAGTGTGTCCGTTTCCTTCATGGACAGCCACTTTAACCTTACCTAACCATGATGGGTCATTTTCCTCAAAAAACTATGTATGTACTCATCTATGTATATCCAAAAAACATTTGTATCCAAAACAGAAAAAAAAGACGAATATAATTTTGTTGTTAGTTTTCATTTATTTCCCAAATTTTGTAATTTCTTTTTTCAATTACAAATAATTACGGTTCTAACTCAGCAAATATTTTAGGTTTCTCGCAAATTAAAAATACTTCAATTTATTACTGAATTTATTCTTCTTTTTCATGTTTCGTTCTACTTCAAATTAATTATTGTAAATTTGATTTCTTTCCTAAATCTAGCGTCTGTTTTTTTTTTGCAATTGAGCAAACAACTCGCACACCAGAAAAGGGAAGAATTTCAAAATTAAATGTGAATGATTTTTTAAAGTAATTCAAAGCTAATCAATAATCAAAAATATTTGTTGAGAAAACTTAAATCGTTTATTTCTTTAAATTTCATTCGTGTGTAAGTGGGGTGTTTATTTATTTCTTTTGTTCGATTTTTGTAAACTACACTTCATTTGATGAGAGAGAGAAACTCAATTGATTATTTTGTTTAGTTCGTTTTTAATTACTTTTCATCTAAAACATGCACTTTAAATATTGAATTTTGTTTATGTTTTTTTTGAAAATGACAGTTTTTTTTTCTATAAATTCTTGAGCAACAGGAATTATTTCTCAAGAATTAAAACACGAGCAGGGGAACAGAGAAATAAACGAAAATGTCTACATAATTATTTTTTGTATATATTTTTCTTATGAATATTTTATAATTTTGTATGTTTTTTTTTTTGTATTTTTGTTTGTTTGTTTTGTTTTGAAATTTAACTTTGTGATATATAAGTTGATTATTTTGTTTGTTTTCAAGTTGATTTGCATTAACATAATTGATTTTCTTATTAAATTTAAACAAAAACATAGCAAATATTCGATAGAAAAGAAAAGTAAAAAGATTTGTAACACATCATTTTAGAAAATATAAAGAAAACAAACAGAGACTAAAAATATGCTTGCACATTCGTTTGTTGTTGTATAATTTAATAGAAAAGAAAATAAAACGAAATAAATTTACTTACAAAAAACAAAGAGATAAAAGTTGATAATTGATAAACGGATTATTAAGGAAATAAATAGAAAATTTAATAGATTTATTATTTTGACTGAAATAAATTGTTGGAATTTAATTTGTTGTTGTTTTTAATTTAATTTAATTTAGAAATGTATAAATAATTTAAAATATTTTTCTTGAACTTGCAAGTTTCAATTTTTTTTTGTTTTAATAGAAAATTTTTCATTTTTTTATTTTTATATGAAATTTAATTGAATTTTAATCGTTTTTTTTTTTGTATATTATGTTTTTGAATAGAATAGATTTTCATCCAATATAACTGATATATAGATAGAAGAAATTGTTATTTGTTTATTTAATCTTCTTCATCTTCAGACTCGGCTTCTTCGAGCCATGTAAGCCAATTGTTCACCTGGAACAGTGCGGTTCCTTTTCCTGGATACTTGTCTGAGATCTCTTCTTTCCACAGCAAGAATGCTTCTTCCTCTATAACGCTCGCTTCATAGAGATTTTTAAACCACCGGCATAACATACCTAAAAACGGTTTAAAGCAAAAGAACATTAATACAAACTTTGAAAAGGTTTTTTAAATTTTGTTTTACCTTTGGGGAAATTTGCATTGTAACAAAACATTTGTAAAGCATAGAGGGCAATTAATTGTAGATCGATGTTTCCATTGAGGAAAGTCTCCAAAATTTGGCAGTATTTGTGTAAAAGAACCTGTTCCTTTTCAATCATTGATTTTTCTGGATTCCTCTTAGTTTCTGCTGACGATGCAAGATTTGTTTCCTAAATAAATCAAAGAGAAGTTTCAAAATATATTTTACATGGCGCATGCAAATAATTTTCTTTTACCTCTGTTATATATTTTAATATGACAGTCATTAGAGCTGTAACAAATCCGGGATCTTTGTAATACTTAGCATCGACGGTGGTCTTAATCCACTTGTAGAAGGCCTGTGGATTCGAATCAGTTTGCAGCTGTTTCAACATCTCAGCTTGTACCTTCAGCAGGGGATATAAGAATGCCAATGAACGGTCGTCAAGGATTTCAGCCAAACGTGTCTTATTGCGATCGGCCTCGGGAAGGCTCTTCATCAGATCGATCTTGCTCGCTCTGAACATCTCCTCGAGGGTATCACGGCCAAGGGACTTATGCAATTGCTGCAGCACTAACAAGAACAGAGGATAGTGTTGACCGTTCTCGGTGAAGGCAGCCACTTCGGTAAGTTTCAACAAGTTGGCGCTGGCCACTGCCTTGGACAATAGACAAGCCACTAGAGTGGCAATGCGTGGGATGATGACTTCCCGTTCATTCATGCGATTGACAACTTGTTTGAATACTTCAAGCACTACGTTGGCCTTGATGAGCGACTGTTTGCGTAGTGATTGAAGGAATTCAATCAGCTTATCGAAGTACTGATCGGACTTGTCCAAAACGTCCATAACCAAATTGATGCAGACATCCTTCATGCACTTCTCTGGGACCTTCAATTGGACAAATTCTTCAACCACAGCACTAGTCTCCTTGTCGTTGGTGTAGAAGTTTTCCTTGAAGAATGCAGATGTTCGCTTGAGGACTTCATCCTTGTTGAATGCCTTGTCCTTCTTTGCTTGTTTGCCGCCCGCTTGGCCTGCCCCGGAGGAATTCTTCTCGGACGTTCCTTGTTTGTTGTTTTGGGTGTTATTGTTTTCTCCACTGTCGCTGCTTGTTTTCTTGTTCGATTGGGAGCCTGACTGGGCTGAGATGTCATCGTTGCTGCCGGAAGCCGCGGTGCTGAAATTTGGCGACGAAGCAATCGACTTGAGCACCTTCTCTGTGGCGCTTATGGTTGCGGTCGGCTTTGAAGACTCTGCGTCAGTCGAGTATTGGTATTCGCTCGATGGAGTTGAGCTTGGGCGATTTTGATTCAGCGAGGCTGGTGTAGCCAAGAGAGGATAGTGATTTGCTGATAATTGTGACGTCGAAGAGGAAGCCGACGAATTACCAGTCTGCTGACCATTGCCTCCTCCACTTTGAGGTGGATGGGTAGACATTGGCAGCAATGGGGGTTGTTTAGAGTTCTGGACAGCAACTTTAAACAACAAACTGTTAGCAGCCGGTCGCATTTGCAAGTTCTCCACGGCATCTTGATTGGCGGACATTAACTTGCTCTTGAAACGTGGCGCTAACTCTTTGTTATTTAACATTTGGTTGTACTGTGATGATTGGTTGTTGTGCATGTTGTTGTTATGCTGACCACCGCCGTTATTGTTATGCTGCCCGTTGTTGTGCTTGTTGTAGCGATTGTTATAGTTGTTGTGATGGTTGTTCTGATTGTTTCTTTGATTGTTGTATTGGCGATTGTTGTTGTAGCCACTTTTTTTTTTTTTTCAAAGACACAAATTTCATGTTATCAAAGAGAAATAAAATAAGAAAAATAAATAAAAATACTTACGGTGACATTATTGGAGATGATCCACTGACACTTAAACTGCCAAACATATCATTGAAGCCAGGCTGAAGATTCAATGGGAATCGATTCATCCAGTTGTCGTTATCACGATCGTTATTGCGCATATCACGATTGCGATTTGCGTATGGCGTTCGGATAGGCGTATCGTCGTCGGTTCGAATCTGTTTAATTGGTACAGGACCCTCAGTGGTAGCCACTTTGCGAGGTACCCAATTGTTAGCACGCAATTCGATGACATCCTTCAGCATGAAGCGAATTCTAGGAGGATACTCAGTCGATATAGATCGTCGTTCCAGTCTTTCGAAATAACTATTCATCATGTCTTTGCCCTGTTCTGTATTATCCAGATTCTTTCCGCAAGTTCTAAGTAACTGGGATAAACATTCCATATCTTCGCACATCTCTTGTTGTGTTGTGGTGCGTTTTTTCTTTTTGTCCAACAAGTGCAATATGCATTGATGTAAAATTTTCTTCGAAAGCATTTCCAATTTATTGAGTTCGCCGATAAACTTGACATTACCAAGCATTCGCTGTTTGGCCAAATGGCGTTTTTCCTCTTCCTCTTGGGTAAGTTGGTGTTTTTCGGTTGATTCATTATTGTTTGTGGTACTTGTGTTGCCGGTGGCATTATTACTATCGTTTATTATTTCAGTCGGTTTCAAACGATTATTAAAACTGTCACGGCAAATGGCTAATAGTAAACGCAAGAACGTGCATTTATCGGTTGAGTTTTCTTCAAAATTTGGCGCTTCTTTCGATAATCGTTTGCATAATTGCGCATACATAGACGAATATTTTGGTTCATCGAGGGCTTTATCGAATATTAAAAGAATAACACCATTCAAAATATTTGCAGAATTTAAATCTAATTTTAATAAATCATCGCTTAGCTCTTGGAATTTTTCTGGTGTAAGCTTATTGAGAATACCACGAACCTAAAAATAAATAAAAACAAAACCATTTGTAGACAGAAAAAAAAAAACAAAGCATAAATTATCCTTGTAATATCTTAAAAAAATAAACAATCTTTTACATTACGACACACGAGCGATTCTAGAAAGTCAAATATTTAATCTTCCAACTCAATTTCATTTTGAATTCTTCCACATAACAATCCTTTTTTATTTTACAACCATGACGAAGACGACCACGACGTACGGTACATAATGTGCTGTTCTGCATTGTTCTTATCCTGTTCCATGATAAATAATTTAATAAAATTAACCTGCTGCTACCCATATTGGCAGTATTTTTGCTTGAATCTAGGTCAGGGATAGAAAATCAACATAATAATGATGTCACAATGGGATGGCGAGAACGGTGTGTTTGTGTGTGTTTGAAGGGGGAAATGGTGGGAGAAGAGAAGTAGAATTTATTGTATTGCTTCAGTGGGTTGATGATGCATTTTAAGGAAGATATGGAACAAGAACATGTACCATTTAAATGTCTTTCTGTTTGTATGTTAAAATTCTTTGGTGTAGTTTCTAAGAAATTGGATGTGAAGTTAAGAAATTAAAAAAAGTGCCACCGAGAGTAAAGATGGAAAACAGGACGTTGTTGTTTATTTCCAACTGACAACTTGTCATTCTAGAAGGATCTTGAGAAATGAAGTCGGAAGATATTAAGTTTTAGTTTTGAGAACTTGACTACCTGACGGAACAGATAATGTCACTTGAAAGTGATTTTTTTTTATAGTTAGCGAACATAAAAAAGGTTTTGTATACCATTAATATGCCAAAGACACAGTGTGAGCATTAGAAAAAGAGGGAAGGATTGGATAGGAGGTGTCGGTGTACATTGATTTTAAATTTCTGAACATTGCAATGACAGTAGAGCGTGGCAAGGCGTTCCACATTCGCATAGTACGGTTAAAAAAAGAATCTCTGTACTTCATAGTACGGCCGAAGTTGGGCTCAAGGATGGGCATTCCTAGAAGCGTGGGTATTACGGTTAAATTGTTTAAAAGGAGGAATGCAACTAGCTATTTCATTAGAGAAGAGTCTGTTAAAATAACGGTAAAAAAGAGTTAGAAAAGAAACCTGGCGTCGATGTTCGAGTGACGTAAGCGAGTTGATGATGTTAATGTCATGTTATTGAGGCTTAAATAAATTACTAGAGCAGCAGCCCAAAGATGAGAATTTAATGAGCTAATCATATTTTGCCGTTGCAGTTCCACACACGAAGAGAAGGGTTGTGAGTCTGAAAACGAATAAAGCTAAGAGTGCTATCGTCAACAAAACAATGTATTGGATTAGAAGTAGCAGACAGGAGATCATTTATAAAAATGAGGAAGCGGGTCGGAGACAAAACGGAGCCCTGGGGCACACCAGCATTTATGAGTTTCAGACTTGAATCCGTCCAAAACAACTTGTATTGAACGGAATATCCAATCTGATAAATTACTCATTTAAATGTTGATCCTACTGTAAAAGGGTCAAAGTGATGCGCTGGTGCACGTGATTGTCATTGATATTAACTAGGAGTACAAATGTTACTGTATCATATTACAAGGGACAAGATACTAGGGCTCTCAACAACTCCAAACCATACAAATCTGGCGGAGGAGATGGTATAATACTGTCTGAGATAAAGAAAGCCTCTGACAAAATCACAGCATTCCATAAGATAATACACAATAGATTCTTAAATTTGGTCCATACTTCTTTAGAATAGGAGAAAGTTATAGCTTTTTTTCATCCAATGCGCACGTACGCTCTTAAGACTTTAACTATAAGTCTATCATGATTCCTTCTTATGACTTTGGAAACATTGATTGATATCTTTTGATGAGCAAACATTGATATGGGACTTTGGACTACGTCTCAAAATTTCTACTATAAGGCTAATCAATGGAAACAGTGTTAACTTCAGTACGAAGTATAAGATATGCCCCATCATCACCAAGGATATCATAATGATTATCCTTGGTATCGAAGGACAAATCCACAATCAGAACCTTAGGTGATTGCTTGGTGGGTTGTTTTAGAAAAACTGACTAGCAGGATAATTATTTACTCGAAACTAGGCGGGTCTTTTGCTAGAAGATTTGTCAGTAGGCCTGCAACTCTTCTATGAAATTTTTTAGTCTTTGATTTTAGATGAGAGTTACGGAGCTTTTAGATTTATTGATGCTACAGAAGGTTTCAGGGAAGCATTTTAACATGCTAGAGAACTCTTAAAAAACGCTCTAAATAAACGTATACCTTAGGCAGTTTGCATGTCTTGTCCTGGCTTAAAGAAAACGTGATATCAACATCTGATATCAGTATTTTCACAGATAGCCAGGCCACTATCAAATCTCTGGACTCTGTTTCTACAAACTCTATAACAGTCCATAACTGTCGATCATCTTAATGGAGATGGCACAATAGTTTAATATTCACCTTTGCTGGGTGGCGGGCCATAAAGACGTTCCAGGTAACTGTAAGGCAGATGAACTCGCCAGGAACGGTATAGTACAGCCCATCCTACCACGTTTGGCACGTACTGGCATACCAATCGCTACTTGTAAACTGTTGCTAATGCAAGACGCTGTGAGGAGGTTAGGCACAAGGTAGAACAACATCACCCTGTGTCAAGTCACAAAAAACATCTGGCCAACACTGGATTTAAAACGTTCAAGGTGCTTGCTCTCTCTAAGCATCGTATATAAGCTCGACAATTGGTGTCATAATCGGTCACTGTCAAATAGGAAAGCACGCCACGCGACTAGGCGTATTCTCAAATGACCTTTGCAGAAGCTGTATGGACGAGGAAGAGGAGAAAATAGGAGAAAATATCTTCATCTTCTTTGTACATGCCTTGCTCTGGCTCGAAAACTCAAGAATTACCTAGAAAAATTCTTCTTTAACGATCTTTACGATCTAAATCATATCAGTATAATCAGCCTCTCAAGTTTCGTAAGGGACTCAAACTGGTTCCATTGAGCTTAGGAGGAAGCCTCAAGATTCATGTGTTATCACAAAGGGCCATTTAACTGGCCTAAGTGTGTCCGTTTCCATCATGGACAGGCACTATAACCTAACCTAACCTAGGCAGTTTGCATAAGCGATCACGGCACTCAACACCCTGCTCTATCCGACACTTCTCTAACTGTAACTTCTGCTAATAACATCTTTGAACATTCCGTAATTTTTTGTTTTCTAGAATTAATTTCAAGGCATTTATACTACACACCTGCCAACTGCAGTTTGATAGGAAATTTCTATCTGGGAAGCTAAGACATTTCTGGAAGACGAATCGAGCAACACTTATACTGATACATCATACATAATGATGGGGTTGATAAAGGCGAGCACTCTGAACGGCTAAAACTGTGTTCTAAAATAAAATCCTGCCGATCAAAGAATTCCTGTCTTGGCGGAAAAAACGTGATATTACGATATTCGAATTTTCACTTTTCAAAATATCAAAGAGTAGCACAACTAACAATCGATCGTCTCGAAAAAAATCACACATTTTGTTATGATCTTAATTTATGCCAAACAAACTAGCATCACAAGCTTCGTAAGAAACTTCAACTGTTTTCATTGAGTTTCGAAGATAGCCTCACGATTTTTTTGTTATCGCAATGGGCCAACAACAATAGGCAGGAAACAGCGTGGAATATAATATTTCGAAAACTTGCCGGGGTCTTGTTTCGTTAAAGCGAGATACGAGGGGCGTTCAATATATTCTCGGTATCGGGGTGAAGCTGTGGTTATATATATAAATTGACTTATTTATCAAGTAATGCTATTATTTTAGTGCATTCATGTAAAATTTCATATAAATGTGATTATTTTTACCGTTAAATCTCTATGTAAACAGAATCATAATGGCAACTGAGACGATGATGGTGAAAATTGAGCATCGCGCTGTAATTAAATTTCTCACTAAGCAAGGAAAAAGTCAAAAAACTATTCATGAAGAAATGGTGGCAGTTTTCCAGGGTTCCGCACCTTCATTATCAACTGTGCAAAAGTGGTCAAGTGAGTTCAAGAGAGGCAGAGAAAGCATTGAAGACGACCTCTGCTCCGGCGTCCCGGCTAGTGCTTGTACGGGAGAAAACATCAAAGAAGTCGAAAAACTTGTTCTCGAGGATGCCCGAATAAAGGTGAAAATGATGGCAGAGATCACCAAGCTTTCGACTGGTACCATTCACACCATCCTTCATGACCATCTTATCCTTTAACAGGTCAGTGCAAGGTGGGTGCCACGAATGCTCACAGCGCCTCAGAAAAAAGTGAAAATCGCATGCTGTAGAGAGCTTTTGGAGATGTGTAGTGAGAACGCGGACGGTGTTATGCATCGGATTGTTACTGGGGACGAAACATGGGTTCACCACTATGACCCTGAAAGCAAACAAGAGTCCATGCAGTGACATAAAAAAGGAACAGACCCCCCGAAGAAGTTCAAAGTCACTCCGTCTGCCGGGAAGCTCATCGCCACAGTTTTTTGGGACTAAAATGGAATCTTACTCATTGAGTACAAAAAAAAAGGTGAAACCATCAACGCCAAATCCTACGCTTCCAATTTGCATAATTTGCGGGAGGAAATTAAAAAGAAAAGACGGGGTAAACTCGCAGCGGGTGTGTTGCCTCTTCATGACAACGCTCCTGTTCACACGGCGCGAGTTTCCATGGCTGCTGTGCGAGATTGTGGTTTTGAAGAAATTCAACATCCACCCTTTAGTCCAGACCTTGCCCCTAGTGATTACTTCCTGTTTCCGGATTTGAAAAAATGTCTTCGTGGAAAAAGATTTTCGGATAATGAAGAACTCAAGTCGGCAATAAATGGGTATTTTGCAGGGAAAGAGAAAACTTATTTTTTTGAGGGTTTAAAAAAGCTTTTCTCAAGATGTAACAAATGCATTGATGTTAGGGGAGATTATATTGAAAAATAAAAACAATTTAAATTGAATTCGCATTTTCCTTTATATCGATACCGAGAATATATTGAACGCTCCTCGTATACCCCTTTTTTACCACAATCAATTGAGGAACGATCACAAACGCAATGTGGCCAAAAATGCAACAAGATGTTTGAATTTTTTCAATGGCTACAATTGCCATTACAATTTCAATAGCCAGTTGCATTTTTTTCCTTAAACAGTTTAACCTCAATATTCGAGAATTGCCCTTCAGTTTACTCTAGAGCCTGTACTATGGAATGTCTTGCCACGGTCTGTATTTTCCTGTCTTTGCAATGTTAAAGAATTTAAGCTCCCTCCCCTCTTTATTCCCAATGCTTACTGTCTCCCTCTGGCTTATTAAGATATACAAAACCCATTTAAACATGAGCTGATTACAAAAAGTATACTTCACGCAATATTCTTTACCACACTAATCTTGCTATTCCATTAGGAATTTCTCTTACTTCATTCCCTATGATTTTGCCTATGATAAATTTGCGCAATGTAAAAGTAATTATTAAAATCTAAAATAGTTATTAAATAATATAAATTATATTATTCTTACCCTTCTGAATACAGCATCATTCTTTTCATTTTGTGAAAGCAAATGTTGTGGCCTTAAAGATGGTGGTACCCAACGTCCAGATGATGGCGGTGCTGGGGTAGCTGGTGAAATTGCACGTGATGAAGATGAGTTGCCAGCTCCAGTAACAGATGCCGTTGGCGATGATCCTCCTGCTCTTGGTCCGGTTGTCAAATTACTTCCACCACCGGCATTTTTGTTGTTATTATAATTATTATTACCACGATTATAGGATGAAGCTGAAACGGGTGTTGTTGAAGACGAAGAAGATGTTGATGAATCAACTAAATATGATGTATCTCCTGCTGCTGATGGAGTTGTAGTTGATCCTGAAGCTGCTGCTGCAGCTGCTGAAGAAGAAGAGCTATTTGATGGTCGACTATTATAGTCACCACCTCGATTGTTGCCACGTTGTTGCTGTTGTTGGTCGTCTCCTCCTTGTTTATTGTAATAACGTCGATCGAGACTATTATTGTTGCTACTATTGTTATAACCACTATTATAATTATTATAATTTCTATTATAATTACTATTGTTGTTATAACGCGAAGAAGAATTTACTGAACGTGAATCGTCAAAATCGTTATTGCGATTACCGCCGTAGTCTGTGTTGCGATCGTTATTGCGATAATTTCGGTTGCCACCACCACTTACATTGCCTCTTTCGCCGCCGCCAGAATTTGAAGAATACGAGTTGGTATTGGAATAGTTGTTGTTGTACGAATTAGATTGGTATCCATCTGTAGTTGAAGCATTTCCATTTGTTGAAGCATTGTTGCTGCTCCCTCCTCCACCACCATATTGTCGACCGCCGCCGTAGTTATTATCATAACGATTCGATTGACGATATCCACCGCTGTTACCACCGTATGGTGAATTCGATCTCTGGGATGATCTACCACCTCCTAGTCCTCCATTGTAGGAGTTGGTGTTGCTGTTGCCTCCGCCGCTGCTGCTATTATTATAGTCGTTTGATGAATTACGGTTGTTGTTGTAGGAAGAGTACGAAGATGAATCGGATTGTTGTTGGTATTGATTCGATTGGTATGAACGTCTAGCAGTGCCTCCACCGCCACCTCCCTCACCTCCGTTGCCGCTACCGTTACCGCCAGAGGTAACGCTACGATTGGTTTGATCGCCAATTATTGAACGGCCTTGACCATTGACGTCACTATTTTTGTTATAGTAACGCGACGACGAATCGTTCTGATACGGCCGTCTTGGTCGAGGGCTTAAAGCGTCTGAATCGTGTTGACGAATTTTGGCGAAATTTTTATTATAGTTGGTTGAAAAGTTCGCAGAGTTGCTGCTGCTGCCACTGCTACCAACAATGCTACTATTACCGTTTTGTTTTGAACCAATTGAATTCACAGAAGACGATTGTTGCAGTTGACGATTAAAATTCGAATACTGCTTACCGTTGTTGTTGTTGTTATTGTTATTGCTGCTAGAAGTGGGTTTTGAATCGATTTTCACTAAATTTTTTAAATTTTGAAAAGTCTCACTTGCTGTTAACAATTGATTACCACTGTTAAGCAATGTTGCTTGTTTAAAATTATTTTCGATTGCCGTCGTTAGCGTGGCAGACGACGACGGCGACGAAACGGGACTTATTAATGGATCAATATTTATGGTTTTTGGAAATTGTGTACCAAAAATACTTGGATGATCAGAGGAGGAAGGGTTTTTAAAAGTTTTTGATGTCAAAAAGGAGGATTCTTCACTTCTATAATTAGCCGTAATTGCAGTCTTTGAATTATTACGACGAAAATCAACGGATCGGCTGCTGCTCCTCCCCGGTGATGAGTCCTGTCGATAAATGGTTGTAGAAGTTTTTGACGATGTAGATGGTATAATTGTTGGTGGAGTGATGATGGATGTGGATTGTGTTGTGCTTTTAATAAGGGGATCTGTAATTTTTTGATCGTGTATTTTCCAACGAATGTCCTTTGACTGCGCGAAAGGAATCGTTACCGTTGAGTGTGGAATGATGATGATTTATTTAAAACGTGTGGGAAATGAAAAAAATTAAACTTTTTTTTTTTGTTATAATAACTTTACGCGTGCAGAGAGAGAAAATCGCTTTGTTATGGTTTTTTTTTTTAACTTTTTGTAAGTTCAAACGCACAAAACGCGACGCGTTTCACTTTGTTTTGTTTATAATTTGTTAAGATTTTTTTAAATACAAAAGAAATTATATTATTTTTATTATAATTTTACTATTTTTTGTTTGTTATTAATTTACCTAGGTTGAGAGTTCTTTTGTTATGCTTATTTAGTAAATGTAGATTTTTAACTTTTTTTTAATTATTTGAAAAATAGAAAGAAAATTAAATTTTGTCGGTGTCGAGGAGTCCTCTTTTTGCCAATTAACTAATAAACTTGAAAAAAGAGGTTCCTACAAAACAGTTTTTTTCTTTTTTTTCTTTTGTTTGCTTCTTGTCCCGTATTAGTGAGATTTTAGTTTGCTTTTTTTGTTTGTTGTTGATTTGTTTGTTTGGATTTTTTGGATTAATAATTGTCCAAGCAGGTCTTGGTTTTCTTCACTGATTGTTTGTAAGTTGTGTCGTATATTTTTGGGAGCCCTGTGTTACAACTATTATAAATATAAAGTTCGGCCTGGTTGAAAACTGTAATGAAACAAAAAGATCTTGTTTAATTTTATGCTTGAAAAGTAAAACAAAAGATTAACTATCCTACTTAATAAAATACAAAAAGGTGTGATGATGTTTTTCCCTGCCTGCAAGTATTTTTTCACATTTATATTTAGACAAACAAAAAAAATTAAAAACATTACTTAATTAAACCACGAATTCACAAAGGAGTCAACAAATTAAAAATAATTAGTCAATGTGTTTAATTTTATCTACGAGTAGGTATGCATTTTAATCTTTAGTCACGTAGTTTTTTTCGTTTGTTTGTGAAGAATAATTTGATGAGTAATTTAAAACAAATGGTAGAAAACAAAACTGAACAAATAAAAGCCGGTTTTTTTAAATAAACTTTTGTATTTTGAATAAACACATGTATATGATCCATTTTGTTGTGATTAGTTCAAATTTAACTTCAAAATTATGACCTCATGATTCATTTTATCTTTAAAATTAACATCTACGAAATTGATCAGATCATTTGAAACAAAGTGATATAAATCGTGTTTAAATCATATGCAAAATGTAGATGTTTAACATGTTTAGGAGAAATATATACAGCTTTGATTAAGATAATAGAAACATTAGATTAATGTCTTCAAACTATTCCATAAAAATGCTATGAGTACAAAATCGTATTTGCCATAGAAGGCACTTAATTTAAAGAGAAGAATAGCCAAATGTTTGACATAGTTTTTAATTATTGTACAAATCAATAAGTACAGCAAAACACTGCACCTTTAAAAAGAAAATCTAAATCTGATCTTTCGACGCCGCCTATCCAGATATCAGCAGCGAGATTTTAAAATTAAGTCAGCTCTAGAAAGGTCACTTGTATCCTTACGAGTGTGAGGAAAAAAACAGACTATTTCTAAATAAAGCAATATCTCATTTTGGCTTTTAAAGTGAACATCAAAATGGGATTCGTGAAATGAGTGATTTCAAAAATATTGGCTTAAAATCGAACATTCGATATATCATTCATAATACGGTCTTAAAGCGTGAAGAAGTGGAACGGATTAAAAAATGTTTTCTATTCCCCAAATGTCAGAAGGTTTGAACACCTAGCTCATAAAATCAATATTCAAACTTGAAAGTGTAAGCATAATATTTAAGGGGTAAGGGTTCTCTTGGGTGACAATGTGTCTAATTTTTGTTATGGATGGAATAATTGGGAAAAAGTGTTATATGACGATATTCTTCTTAGATAGCGATTGAACCCAAGCACGCTGTTATGTTATCGAAGCTTTAATTTTGGAGGAACAGAATCTTTTTTAAAACCATTTCATTGAAAGCAAGATTCGAAATTAGCCTTCTAACAAAACGAATCTTTAAATAATTGTGACTGAAATGTGGTACTTAACTCCTCAAAGAGTAAAACAGGTTAGTACAAAATTTGCCATAACGTAACAAAAGTAATTTAAGGATTTTCAACTAAATATCAAATATAAAACTGGTCGGCAAAATGGATTCCTTTTTTGCACCACAAACAAAACAATAATTTAAAGTTATCCTTTTTTGGAATATGTAATTTTCGTATCATATCAGTTTTTTTTTTTAAATTATATGCCTCTTTAAAAATGCTAAGACATCCAAAAACAGGCTTTGAAGGCTTTCTACAACAATAATTTGTATCATGCTTTTGCAAAGTAAAAATCTTTCGTCTTCTAGATGTTTTCTAAATCCTTTTAGTACCTTGCCTTTTCTCATTACTTATAATATAAGTCTTCATTTTATTGTATAGAGCCGGTTTTCCCAAAGTGTGCTCCCCGGAGCACTTGGTGCTCCCCGAATAATATCCAAGTGCTCCGTGGAAATATTTGAAAAAGTACAAAATTCCAAGAGGGACTAGTAACTAGTTAATTTTAAGCTTCTGATCTTGTAGTTTTGATAATTGATACATTTGGCGTTTTCCTTTTTTAGTTCAGAGCGAAACTTGAACTGTCAAAAGAACAATTGTGTTTCTTTTTGAGCTCTAATCGTTCAGAGCTTCGAATTCGTGTTTCTTTTTTAGTTCTGAACATGTTCAGAACGTACTCTGTGAGCTCAGAATAAAATAACAAAGTAAACGGAGTAAAATGCTGAACACAAACAATTTGATGTTTGAAAGCTGGGAAATAAGAAAAAATCATCGTCGAAACAATAAAAATGGTGGAAGAGGCTGGTCGCTCTAGTGCAGAAGGAAAGATAATCTAGAAAAAACTAATTGCATTTAGCATTTTTATGAATCAAATTTATTTCAGGACCAACGCTATGACTGTTTTTTTAATTAATTTGATTAAAGAAAATTTTGAACGCCTTCAAACAGACAACATTTAAAATCATGACATTTAGTGTTAAAGTTGTTTCATAATTAAATCAGAGAGCCATGAACATACTCTGCTCAGAAATCTACTCTACTCTATATTGCTCGCTCAGACTCTGCTGAGAGCTCTGAACTAAAAAAGAGAAACGCCAATTTACATACAATACCACGAAGACTAGTGAGAGTGCGGATTGAAATAGAAACAGTTTGTTTTTTCAATTCATGTGCGTGAGATTTAATTTATTTTGTTTTTATGCATTCAATTTTCGAATGAATCGCTGGCTTAGGTCTGGATCATTGAAAAAAGCAAGTGAATGCTCCGCAAAAGCACCCGAAGCTGCAGAAGAATCTTCAACTGAAGAGTATGTCCAAACAAAATCATAATTTACGTAAAATAGTAATCCATTTAACCGCACAAATTGATTTTAATGATTTAATTTTGTTTGCTCAATTTCTGTTTTCCATATATGTACTTATTTTAGTGCGAAGAAAAATGACGAAACAAAGACAGCGGCGGCGTTAGAGATTTCTCAAGGTTTTGAGTTTGATAGTTTGTCTAGTAACTACTAGTGCCACTGTGATCGATTCTACAGAAAAAAGATCAGTTAAAGGGATGTTCCACGGTTCATATTTGAATTTAGGATTTGCTGAGACAAGTGGCAACAAACCTAAATGCTTAATTTGCGGCAAAGTGTTGTCGAACAGTGCAATGTTTGCAGCAAAAATCAGTCACTTTGCAGGGATTCATCCAGATTGCAAAAGCAAACTGACTGATTTCTTCAAAAGAAAGTATGCTAAACTTACTAAATCTCAAACCATTATAAATTATCACTCAAAAGTAGTAAACGAAAATGTGTTGATGGCATCCTATTTGTTAAGTTTCCTAATAGCGCAAACTGGTGAAGGCCATACCATTATTGAAAACTTATTAAAGCCATGTGTTGAAGACATTGTTGAATGTTTGTTGGGGTAAAAAGCAAACAAATTTGTTGACACCGTTCCTTTTTTTTTTTTTTTTTTTTTTTATAATATGCAGGCACTCAATGGGTTATTAGTACCCTTTATATGTTTATATTTAAACACAGTGCGAGCGTTAGGAAAATAGGGAAGGATTACAAAAGGGATACCTGTGCACATTGGTCTTAAAGTTCTGAACATCAAAATGGGAGGGAAAAACAGAGTTGGCTAAAGCATTCCACATTCTCGATGTGCGATTTAAGAAAGAATCTCTATACTTGACAGTACGCCCGAAATTGAGCTCAAGGGTAAACTGATGAGCATTCCTGGAAGTGCGAGTATTACGGCTGAATTGTTTAAGGGGTGGAATGCAACTGGCTAGTTCAACAGAACATTGTTTGTAAAAATATCGATAAAACAACGAAAGGCATGAAACATTGCGGCGGTGTTCTAGCGATGTAAATGTTTCAATTATAGTTCTATCGCCTATCATTTTTAAAGCCCTTTTTTGTATTCTATCCAAGAGATTTAAACTTGTTTTGGGGGCACCTGCCCAGATATGCGAATTATATTCAAGCTTTGGACGGATGAAGGCTTTGTAAATTACAGCCAGATCAGAAGGGGTGAAAAATTTCTGGCACCGGCGGAGAAATCCTAAGCACCTGGCAGCATTTTTGGCAATATTAAATATATGATCGTTCCATAAAAGGTGATCTGTGATACACATACCAAGTACTGACAGTTGATTAGTTTCTTGGATGCAAGTGCCACTCATAGATAGTGGCATCGGGGGTATGTTACGCTTTAACGACAGGAGACAGCATTGAGTTTTCGAAGCATTAAATTCTACACGGTTTTTGATTCCCCATTGTACAATGCTGTCAAGATCAGAATTTAATGAGCTTATCATACGCTGCCGTTGAAGTTCCACATCCGAAGGACAAGGATGTGAATCTATAAACGAGTATGAAAAGCTGAGGGTACTGTCGTCGGCGAAACAGGTTAATGGATTAGAAGTGGCAGACATAAGATCATTTATGAATATAAGAAAGAGTGTCGGAGACAAAACGGAGCCCTGGGGAACACCAGCAAATAACATAATATCAAGACGAATCGGAGGCTTAGCGGACAATGTGAAAGCTAAAAAATAAATGATTTGAGTGTATCACTTCAAGCACTGCGTGATACGTGTAATGTACACGATTTTATGGTTTTGAAAAATACGTCTTTGAGTCAATTATTAGTGCTACTTTCAAATCTGAAATGAGAGTTTTCAGAATTATTTTTATACATATTTATTCAATATACGAGTATTTCAAAAAATTGTTGTGATAGACGATAGACTATTACTATAGCCATAGATGTAATGTCCGTTTTTATGAAACTTGTATACTAATTTCAAATTTAAATTAAAAAAAATCAGTTAATCCATGATTCATTCAGTCTTTCAAATGATTTATAAAATAACCATTTACAAGTGTGTTCATTCGAAACAAAGATATGAAACTTAATACACAATTAATTTAAATCATATGTAAAACTGTCCACTTTTTTAGCACAATCATTTAACAGAATGAGGATTTATAGCTGCATGTCTGTCTCGTGATATATGTATGCATGAATATACAAAAAAATACACAAGTTCTGCAGTTTTTTATTTCTTTTAAGGTTTAAAGTGGAACGACTTCTTGGTTCAGTCCAGATGTATTCCGGAAACACTTACAACTAAAGTCCATTAAAAAGAGAATACCGTGGGTTTATTTAATATAAACAATGACTCACTACCGTTGCATACAGTCGTCTGATCAGTTTTTGTTACTTTTTAAGAATTAATTTAACCAAGACAAAGCCTGTTTTTAAAAGCCAGTTTATGATATGTTAACCGGATTTTATTTAAATGTATCTTTTTTTGTTCATCAAATGAAATAAAAAAGCTTTACAAAAGAATCTAAAAACTAATTTATTACAATTTTAAAGCTAAGGGTTTATCAAAAATAACTGGCCAGAGATTTCAAACATTATCAATTTAATTTTTCAGGTCGTTAAGCATGTCACGAGGATGTCACAACCATTGGGACAATGTTCTAAAGAAGTAAATGATTTTCAATCACAGGAAAATTAATCAACGAAAAAATAAATTGAATGGATTCCACTGATAACATAAAAGAAAGAACACAGCACGAATTCAAAAAGCACCATACAGTAATTTCTGGAAGAGAAAAAAACTTTCTTCAAGCATCTCACACCGTCATCGGCAGTCAAATCATTTATAAGTGTTATGAATTCCAAAGCATATTACTACAAATTAAAACTGATAGTGTAAATGAGAAGATTGAAATCTAGATCAAGAGTTTTGTGTCAATTACAAATTTTATATGCATGTACGTACATTATAATTTCAACTAATGTATATTATATATGTAGGTATTTAAAAAACAACAACAACAAACTTTGCTCCAATTTATGACCCACTTTACACGGAGCTCACTTGCAGACTAACTCAACTGACTGACATACTTTTTGCTTCCAAATTGCAATTGCAATATTATATTCTCATTCCTCATATCCATGAATCAAGAGAGAGGAGAGGAGATGAGAGGAGGGGAGAGAAAGAAGGAGGGCCAAGAAAATAAAATAAAAAAAGAACTTTATTATAAATGAGGTGGTAGACGACTAAGACTCCTCAAGCAAGACAACGATTTTACCAATCATTTCTCATTTAAAGGCATTACAATAAAATTTATTTAAAAAAAAAAAACGAAGAAAATAAGGAAAAACAAAGAATGCAGGAGGAGAAAAATATATACATAATATAATAAAATTGCAACCTCATTTGCATTTCATATTTTTATTATTATTATAATTTAAAATACAGGAAATTCGATTTCTTGAGTTTCTGCTTAGTTTCTTTATTAATTAAAAAATATGTACACTCTCTGCGAATTCAATAAATCTAAACAAAGAAAGATAAGACTGGCTTTTGGGTTGATTTTTTTTCTTTTTATTGCATCTTTCGTCGTTATCTTCCTGTCTATCGACAAATATGGTGTTTTGTATTTGTTTGTTTATTTGTTATTCGAGAGAAATTGAAAGCAATGAAAATAAAAAAAATTTAAAAAAAACCTTCATCAAAAGTTGATTCATTGTTTTTAAAACATGGAAGTAGAGTTTAATGAACAAAAGAGAGATATATTTTATTTGTCCCTCATCATGTCGTTGTTGTTTTGTTTAAAAAAAAAAACACAACTTCAAAACACACAAATTGTTGGATATCAATATCAACATCGTAGAATAATCGTGTGCTTTCGAAAACAATATGACCATTAATAGATTATTTTCGTTTTTATTTCTAGAAAACAAAGAAAAAAGGGTCAAGGCGAAGAATGTTGTTGTCTAAGTCTCAACTTTGAACTTACACCTTAAATGTCAAGTAAAAAATGTTTAGTTTATTAATATACTTGTATTACTAAGCTCTTAAACCAAACATTAAAAACGGAAGAGGCCTCTTGATTCTATAAGGTAATAAACATTCACCCTTGAGGTCACTTTCACAAAATAAAGGTTTATTTCAATTTCAGGAGGCAATTAAATTAATTTTCTAGACAGTTTTTATTGAGTACTAAAGGCCCCCATTTACTTTAAAGGACAAGAATTTATCAAAAGAAATATTAGGTTTTGCATCAGCAATGGCTCAATGGATCCATTTTGGTTCCTTAGAATATGAAGATTAGAATAGCTGTGCAATTGGGAAAAGGTTATTGTGGATTTAGGAATGTAGGAGCATTTCCCTGAACAACCATCAAGATTTTTAAGAGAATTTCAGTGGAAAAAGTGTTTTTCGAGTGTTGTTAATCTGTTTTTAGCTAGGTTTGGGCATGATACCCTCTGTTCATGTGGGTACCCGTTGAGTTATGATCGGTGAGAAAACCAGAAGTCAATAGACTCAATTGAGGCCTTTCCAAGGTATCTTGGTTTTTCCTTGGAAATAAATTTAAAATTCCTCTGCTGGTTGCAAGTTCGAGGAAACTTTGGTGGATTTTATTACTTATTATCTGATATTAGACAAAAAATCAAATTGGAAACCCAATATTCAGGAAAGAGTTAAGAAAGCTACAGTAGCTCTTTTCACTGGCAAGAAAGCCATAGGAAGCAAATGAGGTTTTCAACCTCGCATAACCTATTTGCTTTACACATCAGTCATCCGACCAATACTTATGAACGGGGTCGCAGTATGGTGGATTGCACTGGGGAAAGTCGCATACTACGACAAACTCAGCAGAGTCCAACGCACTTGCATGTCTCTGCATCAGCGGGGCATTGAGAACCACACACTCAGCAGCGTACATCTGAAACCCCTCGACATCTTCAGAAAACAAGTGGCAGCGGGTACAGCTATAAGACTGAACGCCTCATCTCAATTGCCCAAAAACAATGTGGGACACTCCATCGTTTTGAACCTCTTCGGTTCTATACCAAAGTATATAGACTACACTATTCCAAAACCCCAATTTAGAAAAAACTTTCAGGTATCCATTCCATCCAGAGATGAATGGGAAGACAAAAAACTAATGGATGACAAAAGCATTCATTTTTACACAGATCGATCCAAGACAAATGAGAGAGTTGGTAGTGGTGTGTACTCAGAAAAGCTTAATCTAAGCATCTCTTTCCGCCTCCCTTATCATTGTAGCGTCTTCCAAGCGGAAATTTTAGCGATAAAAGAGGTCCTCTCTTGGCTAAGAGAAAACGTGATATCAACTTCTGATATCCGCATCTTCTCTGACAGTCAGGCTGCTATTAAATCTCTTGACGTTGTCTCAACCAAATCTCAAACGGCCCTCGATTGTCGATCGTCTCTTATGAAGATGGCGCAGCAATTTAACATTCACCTCGGTTGGGTGCCGGGCCACAGAGACATCACAGGGAATTGTAGAGCCGATGAACTAGCTAAAAGTGGAACCGTCATGTGGCACAATTTACCAACGTGCGCAGCCACAAAAGTCATATGGCATTCACTGGACCTAAAGCGCTCTAAAGACTTGTTATCTCAAAGCAGACTTCATATTAGCTTCCTAATAGGTGTCCTTACGGGACACTGTCTTATAGGCAGACACGCAATACGACTTGGTGTAGCCTCAAATGACTTCTGCAGGAGCTGTATGGATGGGGAAGAAGAGGAAACAATCTCTCACCTTCTCTGCACTTGCCCTGCTCTTTCACTAACACGCAGACTTCATCTGGGAGATTACCTTTTTGATAATCCCAGTGAACTAGCTAATAAGGATATCAAATATCTTCTTCGCTTTATAAAAAGCTCAAAATGGTTCGACTAGTAAGAAGTAATTCTCTAGATTCATGTGGTGTCACAATGTGCCTTTTCTTTAGGCCCAAGTGTGTGGGTTCTGTATCAGCAGCCACGTTATCCTAACCTATTACTTATTTATTCTACAAGCTTATAAAACAATGGTACCGTTTGGCGTTGGATAAAGCAATGATCCATTTTTGTCCAATGCATCTAATCTTTCAATCCTGTCAACGTCACTACAGAGGGTAACAGTGTTGGTGTATGGAACGGTTATAGCTATCTATGAAATTAATCCAGAATAAACTTTCAATGGTTATTTGCCTGTGTTTTAATTTGATTTGAAATGCAATCGATCGGTAATCACTTAAAAGTTTAATTCTACAGTTATTTTTCGCTAAAAAATTATTTTTAAATCAATAATTTTTTTCTTAAAACGTTCTAGCTTTGACATATTCTTATTTTTCAATTGTAACATTCAAATTATATCATATATATATATATATTTATCTTTTATTTATTGCGCTGATGTAACTAGGCTCTTTAAAAACAATTTGATGATGTCATATTGTAACAAATTATGTATAATAATATTGAAACTTGGTAACGACAAGAGCCAACGATTGTTAACAATAGTTAACCATAAAATAATATACCACTGCTTGAAAGACACTGCACAAGTCTGGAGTTTGATCTTTCAATAAAACTTGTTTGGCTCTGTTTAAAAGTCAAGTTCAACTTTCTAAATATTACGATTTGTAATTTTCCAAATGTTCGCTATGAATTAAATGTTCACAATGCTCAGTTCTAACTCTCAGTTGATGATACATTTATTTATTGATAAAATATTGTTCACCTTAAATTTTATTAAAAATGAATCAGCAGTTTTTTTTTTCAAAAAAAAAAATTAAATTGAATCAAAACAAGAGAAAATAATAAAAAAAATTCAAACAAAATCACAAACACAAGGTGTTCTTATGTATGATAAGAAAATAAATGGGAATCCCATTGGAATACCTTCATACCTACTTGTAAGGCTAATTTACATAAATAATTCTCATTGAATTTTATCTCGCGTATCTATAAACAAATTTTGTTGTTATTTTTGTTCTGACGATTCACCTCCACGTGCCGTTTTTACAAAAATGCAATGTGCGATTTACTTTTTTTTTGTTATTATTACATTTTCTAATAAAACCACAACAGACTAAACCTAACCAAACCACACGACGAACTTATGTGATCACATATGTAAGTATTCTTATGTTATTTCACTTTTATCACTCGCCTGCAACCACCCACCACCCCCAAATCCAATCTATTATAAATAAATTGATTATATTTTCTTCATTCCACGCATCGCAAAAAATAAATAAGTTCATCACCTTTGTGAATTGTTTTATATACATTCATACATATTTATAAGTATAAAGTGTACCTACCTATAAATAAAAAGACATATCATTCGTCAAAGATCAAGGTTATTGACGGAGTGAAATATGTGAG
This sequence comes from Eupeodes corollae, assembly GCF_945859685.1. Classification (NCBI taxonomy): domain Eukaryota; kingdom Metazoa; phylum Arthropoda; class Insecta; order Diptera; family Syrphidae; genus Eupeodes; species Eupeodes corollae. The sequence goes on from NC_079147.1 coordinate 293,128,248, forward strand.
GGTTCGAGTTCTCAGACCAAAAAGCTCATTCACAAAAAATATTAAACAAAACAAAACAACAAAGAAAAGCTATATGAATGACGGATGAGTATCCTAAAACATTATGTACAACACAAAATTCAAAGTATATTTATATACATCTGTAGGTACCTGTATGTACTATATAAAAACACAAAGATTCTGGTCTCCCAATTTAGTAGATAAATTAAAGAGCAATAAATAATTTTTAAAAAAAGTAAGAAAAGAAAACAACGAACAAAATATAAATTGCTTGTGAGAGCAATATTCGACTTTGAGATTAAGAGACAAAGAACAAAATAATATTGAGAACAAGTAGAAGTAGTAGAATCAACACAAAAGGCGAAAAATATACATATATATAACAGGGGTAGAGACGAAGAGGAATCAAGTGATGCCCCACCAATCTTCTCTCACATGCTTTGGTGTGACCAAACATAAGATAAATAAATAAATTAAATAAATCAGACAACTTTAAATACAAAAATTCGACACACAAACATCCCTAAGACTCATTCCATGAAATGAAAGTTCAATAGCTTAGTCGAAGATAAAAATGTACGTATGTTTCACTTTTTGTAATGCCTTTAAGTGGACTACTAAGATAAGAATCGAACTTGTCATGAGCCTCGTCAGAGAAGATTTATACTTCAAATGACAAAAAGAAATGATCATAGCCCCAGACCTAGCTTAGACATACAGACTTTTCAGACTCCACAATTCATAAAAATATTTAAAATACATATCCATAAAGTCACTAATTGTGTAATTTAAATACATAGGTTGCGTTAGCATTTGACACCTGTCAAACTCAGCTGTCATTTGAATTGTCATATTATTTCTTGAATGGTCGCATTCAAAAAGCTAGTGGTTACCTAGTCAAAATTCAACTAGCTTTGTGAATGCAAAACTACACTACAAAGCTAGTCAATCTGGAACTGTCATACTATTGACTAATACAGAGCAGATGATTCTAAAACGTCAAAATCATTCTCCACTAACTTTGTACACTACGTCGCGTCGGAGAAGAAATTGCAACTACTTTTGTAATTAAATTAAGCCAACCAGAATCCCTTGACTACGTAGCCACTAGCTTTGTGAATGCGACCAATGTTTTATTACTTTTGTAATGACTACTAAGATAAGAATCGAACTTGTCATAAGCCTCACCAGAGAAGATTCATACTTCAAATGACAAAAAGAAATTATCTAGTCCCAGTCCTACCTTAGATATCAGGACTAGACATACAGACTTGTCATCCTCATTTTATACAAAATTTAGAATACATGTCCATAAGGTCACTAATTGTATGGTTTTAAATAGGTTGCGCTAGAATTTGACACCTGTCAAACTCAGTTGTCATTTGAAGTGTCATATTATTTGTTCAATGCATGCCATTTACGATAATGGATCGTTTAACAAGCAAGTTTTTTTTCGAGCATAACACAATGATTGTGGTCGTCTTACAATCAACGAAAGCTATCGGTAAATAAAAAAGCGACAGTGCAAGCGTTATTGATTTTATCCTGTAAATGAAAACATAAATGCTACAAGGGTAAGTGTGGCTGATGAACCGTATTTATCGATTTTCCAACAGAAAGTTTAGTACACCTCTTTCTATCGTATTTTGATTTTCATTCTTATAAAGTTAAAAATACGCAACAATTGAATGACGCTGTAGATATGTCTTTTAAAACAATAAACACTAACATGGACTCAGAAAACCCCCAAATGGTCGAAGAGCTGCCGTTGCTAACAGGCTAGGTGTACCCTACGGCCGAAAGGTGACAAATATTAATCGCAAATTGTTAATCAATTCCATAAACGAGATTTGATGTGATGGAACCGATTATTTTGCCCCGATATTAAAGATCATGACTCGGACGATATTTAGTTCCGACAAGACGGGGCAGTAATGGCTGAATCACAAACACGCTTCAGCTTCGGCTTCGCCTGACGTTTACAAGTTCAGCCAATTCAATGCATGCTATCACAATGGAGCTTCGACCTCACGTTTCGTTTGACAACCATAAGGAAAAGAACGTAATGTAACATAATGTGACTCCAAACGGAAGATCTAGTTCAATTATCTGATCATTTGCTTTGTCTGGTAGATCATCAGCTGTAAAAAAATGTCAAAAACAAAATATTTGCTCTTTGGAGGGATGAAATAATAGAAATGTCATTCAAAGCAACCTCGAAGCAGAAGTGTTTGCCATAAGCTACACTACCAACTTTGGCTTTATTCCATGACAAGTTTCTTAGTCGCGTTATTCTATGTTTTGCCAACGTCAATTTTCACCAAAATCATGCGATTTGAAAGTAAGGTTTTTGTCTGCAGACCGAGTTTATGCGAATAATATCAAGACGCATCAAAAATACTCTACTATGGCCGAGAAAGCACCCTAATTTTGTTTGTATCTTCGAATGAGACAGCCAAATTTTATAATAAAATAAAATGTTTAGCTTTACTTTCAAAAAAGTAATGGTATTGTTAATTTAATATCTTCAAAGTTCAGAAAAAGAATTTCAAAGATTTTCCAGAAACCAAAGAAACTTAGAAAAGGATCCAATGGTCACACTATAACTAATTAACTGAATACGCCAATCGCATCAAATGAAAGAGTATATAATACAAAATTCAATGATAACAAAGAAGAACGTTTCAACGACCTTTTTTGTTACTTTTCCTTCTTGATACATTTATCATGAAATTGCCTTGGATGGGTTTTTTTTTTTAGGTAAAAACAACAAAACAAAAATAGTCCGATAGCAGCCATTAAAGTAAATTCTATAAAAACAAAATAAAAAAAATGAACAATACCACAAACAAATAATTGTTGTCTATAAGGTGTATGTCTCTGCATTAAGACTATGTACACGTCGTCGTCGTCCACGTTTGTTAACCCCAGACTTAAAAAAATTATATAAAACTTAACAAAAAACTTGAATTGACAACTAAAACAATTGACTGTACAGTTTACATATATCTACGAACTGAGTTCTTAACTAGTCAGGAAAGTCGAATTACGAATTATCCCTGTCCTCGATGATGATGATGGCATAGCATGGCAATGGCAACCAACCAGTTAAGGTGATGTGACGAGATGAGTTGAGAGAACATCATCATCAAAATATCCCACTTGAACATATTCGAGTAGACACCACAGTAAATGTACTAAGTGAAGGAATAGGAACAACAATTTGATGGTTTTCATACAACAGATGATAACTAAGTGGAATAGAATGAACGAACAAAAACTACAAGATGATGCTGTTGATCTTTGATGATGATGATGATGCTGCTCTGAAGGCAATGACCTTTTACTTTTTATTTGATGGAGCACAAAGTATAAAAAGGAACAAGAAATTGTACGTTGATTTTGAAACAAGTAAAAAGAAAAATAGACGAAAGAATGAAACGGACAAAAAATCTATTTTTGTTTGCCAAAATGAAACAAATAATGTCTTCTGAGAGTATTGCATTTAGAAAAGATAAAGAAAGTTAAACCTTAGAAAGAAAAACACAAAATTGCATCATTTAATTTAAAACTTTTATCTACTGTTGTTTTTTTTCTATGAATTTCGGTCTAGACTTGATTATTTACAGAGAGATGCCTAAAGTCAGCAAAAGTCAACATTTTATAAACACAAAATGCGTGGAATTTTTTTTAGAGACTTTGAAACACTTATAAACCAATTTCTATATATTGCATCCATCAAGCCGAATCGTGTAGTCCTAATCTTTGTGGCATGACGTATGTAGGTCCCATAGTTAGATTTTGGTCGCATAGAATAGCATCAATACATTTTGAAAACAGAAAATTTGGGGATTTGCCCACGATTATGAACCTAAACCATTTAACAAATCTGTCTAGACCTGTGAAAGGATGTTGACAAGGCCATAAAACAAACACAAAATTGTCAATTTGGACGAATTTTGGATTGCAGTTCTGAAGGCAAGATATTTAAGGCTATTTGCAGCTTTTCCTGTTGGTTTTCAGAACTACGATAGTGAGTTTCGTGATCCCAACTTTGCTACAGTCAGCCTAGATCTAGTCTCAATTGTGATGATCATCAAGCTTTCCGCCTGTGTAAAGCGATTAAATTCAGTTAAACTATTTCTAATGAAAATGGTCAAAGTAATTATTGTCATGCTGAATTTTTCAACACAAACAAAATAAATGGAACTCGAAGGAGTAATTGACTCCTTTTTACTTCTTTGTTTCGATAACCGAAAGTTATTTTTTTTTTAAACTCAAAACGATGTTTGTTAATATACCAAAAAAAGAAAACGAGCAAAATGTTCATTTTTGCAAGCGTCTTGTAACTCTATTTATATTGTTATTTAGCAGGTCCAGCCGACATAAAAGACTTGCAGGTAAAGTAAGTTTCTTGTATCTGGGTAACTGCCAACAAATTACAACTTTATTTGAAAGTTTACTGAAAAGTCTAAAAAAGAAGTAAACTTTTCTTGTGCCAAAATATCAGCTGGTCACATTTTTTGTTTAACTGAAAGCTGAACATCTTTAATTTATATTTTATGAATATTTTCATAATTTCATTTAAATGTTTTCCTTGCCAAATTTTAACAATGGATTTGTAGCTAGTGGCATTTTTTTATAGATAACAATGCATTGCTATTTTCTTGGCAAATTACTGAAGGTAATACTTAGTTAAGTAAAGTTCCAAATTTTAAAATTGACACTTGAAAAACTAACTAGTTGTCTTGATCTTCTTAATTTGAATTAAAAGAATGCAAATGAAGTGCCTCTTTCTTCTCTAAAGCTTAACATCGATTTTCGTCTTTTTATTGCTAAATGCATTTGTAAATCACAAGTGACTGCCTTCAAACACAGATCGATTTACTCGTATTTGATTATCATTCTACCACCAACGTAAAGCTCTTATCCAAAAATACCCTAATTTCTGTAATGAATTTAGTTTTAGTAACTATTTGAGTAAAATTACGTTCTTATTAGATAAAATATTTTGCGATGTCACCAAAACTATACTTAGAACTTTTTATCCCATAAAATTGCAATAGGTATTCAAAAACCTTTCTTCAATCAAAACAACACTTAATTTTTAAATTTTAACCAAATAACTTAACAAATAAACAGTATAACAAATAATATCCACCTTATATTCCAGTCTTTAACTTTTTTTTGTTTAAATAAAATGAAATACCAAAGTATACGTTAACTATTATCAACAACTTCAACAACACACATACCGAACAAAAAAGAACAAACTCTACTAGAGACACCGTCTGAGTTGCAGGATGCAGACAACAGTGAACCCAATTCAGTTTTGTACATTTTCAAAGGCTTCAAAAAAAAAAACAAAAATCAGAAAGAACACGCATATTCGATTCCACATAGGTACATAATACACACAAACCAACAAAAACAAACTGTCCAACTCTATCGACCGGTTTTATGGTCCTTTTTCAGCAAAATAGCAAACCAAATTATATATGTATATATATAAAAAGTTATCCTACCACCAGAATCCAAAAGCAATTCAAACACAAAATACTCTCTTCTCATGGATGCTGCTGCTCTTGACGGAACAAAGAAGATTTTTTAGTAAAAAAGGTAGCTTCTGCACAGAATTCTTTGTAATCGATTGTGTTGTTAGCCACCATGTAGAGTAGATAGATAGATGTAATGGAATCCATCTCTAGCTCTAGCGCATATAAAAAGCTGCTGTATTTTCTCGTCGTCTCTTCTCCATCTCTGTACCATGATTTTCCTATGTTTTTTTTGTTTGTTTTTTGCATTTTCAGGAGAGAGGAGCTCTAGCTTGGAGCTTATATTTTCTATATTTCCTTTTAATGGTGCGTTTTAACACACATCAACATCACACAAGAACAAACAAAAAAAAAAGAAGAGAAGAACATCATATGGGGCAGGCCAAAAGGGTGACTAAACTCTTCACTCTAAAGCAGAAAAGTATGTATTTCTTTTTGGCCATAGCTCGTAGGACATAGAATATAGAGAATAATTTATGTTGTGCAATTCTTCTCTGTTTAAGAGATTTTTGTACAAAAACAATCTAATCTCAGGTTACTGACTGTATTATTAAGGGGGGGTTATTGCTCCTCGATTACTTGGCTTGCTTGTGGGGTTCGAGGACTCACACTCTCTCGACACAACTCGAGTCTTGAGTCGAGAAGTTTTTCGCAGTGGTAAAATAAAATAAAGACAACAGACAAAAAACATTCAGGAGGGTTGATTTTATCATTTACTTTATATTTTGTGTTTATTTTTGTTTTAGGTTTCTACGAAATGGAGAAACATAAAGGAGACACAACATACTCTACTGTATATGTACTTAAAAATATGTACATCTGTGGATACTGTACTTAGTTGTACTGCGTTGAAGATGACATCCTTTATCCTTTGACCCGAATTTAACTAACATACTTAGTTTTGTTAAATTTTTAAATGAAGCACGTAGCTGTTAAAATAAATACATCATATTTTACTATGAACTTATCTTACTTTGAGTGGACGTGAAATTATTTATTTTAACAAAATTAAACATTTCCATTGAAATTGTTTAGTTAAAATGTTTCTTTGTCTTATAAGCATGAGGGTTCTCACCGACTCTACCTTGTAAAATATGAGAGGTATGTTATTCCCTTTTTTTCGAGATTTTGTAAGACTTCATACCAAACTGGACATTAATATATGTGTACATACTTTACATATTATGTAGTATGTACGTCATATACATAAATAATTAGAAATTGCTTGCTTTCGGTCAGTTAATACATGTTGGACTGTACTTCTTGGATTGTACATACTTCAGTTCTTTTGAATTCGAAGCTGAAGGAAATAACTTCATTTTTGTAGGAAGAGAGATAATATATGATATGGAAATGTTCCCCTAATATTTAGTTTATTTCTTGTATGATTTGACTCTGTATTGACTCAACTTTGGCGTAACAAAACTTCCCCCAAGGGAATTTATTAAAACAAATACAAAATGTTTATATCTGCGCAGCTTAATCCTAAAAATGATTTTTGGAACATATGAAATCAGGGAAAATATAACTAAGCTGTTAATTCAACCAACATTTTATCCTCGTCATCCATCCTTCCAAAGCCAAAATGTTCAACAGAACTATGAACTGACCACAAATATATTTAACTTGTCATTCTGAACGCATTTTATTTATAAGAAAAAGACTTTACAGAAGTTGATTTTTGTATTTCTGGCCTTAGTAACAAAGTGCAGCATATTAGGTGCTTTTAAACATCTCCGCTGAAAATTTTGTAATATGTATTTAATTATCACTAGCTTCAGACTGTTTAGGTATTGGATAGTGATTTATTTTTCTTGCATCAAGTTTGTATCTACACAAAAATGAGGAATCGAAATAGAGCGATTTCCTTCTACTTCCGTTTTGGATTATAGAGAAAGGATACATTGACAAGCTGAAATCTGATGTTTAAGCTCCATCCTGTAGCACTGTTAAATTCTTTTCTAGATAACCTTTACTAAACGACACTTGAGAAGCTCGCCCAAAATCAATCTTTGCTTGGCTTTACAAAGTATGGTGAAGGGTTTTATTTTGAAATAGCTTTAAAAACCGTCATCTTTTGATGAACCATGAATTTGTTTCAATGTTTCAAGCCAAAAAAAAACATTTTCCAGGTGAAGTCGTCTGTTTGTTTACCATAACTAGAATCCTTTGTTAAAATCTTTTATAACTCCTATCCATAAAAGTGGTCCAAAACAGGACATATCCAACTATCGCCCGATTTGCAAGTTATCCGTAATACCAAAACTTTTTGAAAAAATTGTTTGCGATAAGCTTTCGTTTTTATTAAAAGAGACTTATTCCCCATTTCAGCACGGATTTGTATCCGGTAGATCAACTTCTACAAATCTTACAATTTTCTCCAACTTGGTTTTAAATAATCTAAAAAAAGCATTTCAAGTCGATGTCATATATACGGATTTTGCCAAAGCACTTGACAGAGTTCCCCATAAAATTTTGATTCATAAACTGGAAAAACTAGGTATACATTCTAACTTGTTAAATTGGCTGCGTTCATATCTTACAGGACGCATTCAATATGTCCGTATTGATTCGATCGTCTCAAGTCCAATAGATGTTTCCTCGGGTGTTCCCCAAGGTAGCCATCTTGGACCACTTTTGTTTCTTATATTCATAAATGATCTTCCTGATTTTCTCTTACATTTCTTTTCATTAATGTTTGCCGATGATCTCAAATTTCTGAGATGCATTGAGGTTCCGGTAGACTGTGTGCTTCATTAAAAAGATCTTCAAAGCTTATCAACTTGGTGTAAAATCAACAAATTAAACCTCAACATCTCTAAATGTCAATGTTTTTCATTTTCCCGCCGATCTTCACCTTTTGTATATGATTATCATATTGAAAACAAAGTTCTCGATAGAGTCTCAACCAAAAAAGATCTGGGAGTGATTTTTGACTCTAAATTCAGCTTCAGTAATCATTTAGAATTCTTAGTTAACAAGGCCAATTCTATGCTTGGATTTGTTGTCCGCAACTATAAAGGTCTAACTGATCCCTATACCTTAAAAACGCTTTACATTGCTTATGTTAGATCAATTCTGGAGTACTGCTGTGTGGTATGGGATCCGTTTTACAAAACTCATTCTGTTAGAATTGAAAAAATTCAAAGAAAATTTACAAGAATAGTTATTTATAAACTTAGATGGAACGCTGATGTTATGCCACCTTATAATATTCGGTGTCAACTTCTTGGCATTCAGACCTTAAAAAATCACCGCAAAATATATTCTATAATCTTCATTAAAGATATTTTATCATATCATATTGACTGCCCGTTTTTATTGTCTCTTATAAATTTACATGCTCCAACTCGAGTGCTTAAAAATCGTTGTTTATTCCATGAGGTATTTCATAGAGTTAATTATACCGTTAACTAGCCAATATCTCGCTGTGGCAGAGAAATTAACCAAATATCTGATTTTATTGATTTTAATTTTCATTTGAGTAGGGATGCATTTAAATATATGCTCAGCTTATTCTTTATGGTTAATTGACTTAAATTTATGTTAAGACAAATTTTGTATTTCGATAGTCTGTAAGAGTTATTATAATCTCTAATTGTTGATAAATAAATAAATAAATAAATTGGAACCATCAATTAAAGACCTCGAATTATAGTTAACCTTGAAAAGGCACACTTTAAAGCTTACAGCCTTGATTGAACATGACCTTTACTTTTCTACAAACATCAAAATTACTTTGCGGTAGAAGAAGCTTTAAACATATTTGAAAAAAGACACTCACGAAGTTTTAAAGTATTTTTAAAAACCATATCATAGAATTATGTATTGATGGTTTTGGAGAATTTGTTGAAAAATAACAAACTATCCCTTTGGAACAACATGTAATAGTTTAATCATCAACAACAATGTTGACTTCCAATTCGTATAGGGTGCTTTTATAGTTGCATGAGAATTGTCCATAGTTGTTTTCTATATTTTGACATTTGAGAATGTCTGAAAGCTGTTGAAATTTCCGTTCAGAATGGTTGGCAATGAATGGAACTAATTTCTGATTAACTGATTTTGTTTCACACGCTGGCGGCATCATCGGTCTTTATTTCTTTTGAAATGAAAAAAGAGCTGTCATTACGGATAATACTTAGCTTTGTTGAAAGGGTTTTTTGTTTCCAAAAATTAATCAGCTAAACATTGATGACATTTGGTTCCAACAAGAAGTTCCAACTTGTCAAAATCAATTAATAAATTTTGTTTCTAGAAATGGGTCTTTTAAATAGTTTCCCCCGTTCGTGCGACTGAAAGTATTTCAATTAATTTAATTTAAAAAATTGGGGTAGTGTTAACCTTTGAATGATTGGCGACAAATCAGCCAATATTCAGCCATCATTGACTCCATATGGCCAGATTATTGGATATAGTAGTGAAAAATTAGACTTAATGAATAGTCTATGTCAGAAATCATATTAAAACAAATAAATGCCATGAAATAGTCGTGCAGATTATAATAATACAAAATTCATTCTAAGGGGCCGGTTAAAGCTATCAGTAAAATTTAAGGTTTTGAACATATTAAAGATTTATTTCTGGCAAAGGATTGATGGAATAAGAACAATCCAACATTCAAGTATTTTTTTTAAACAATGCATTTAAAGTTTTATGTAATTTAGAAATCCATTTTATTTTTTTTAATGATGACATTTCATTTTACTGAACAGCTGACTGCCAAAAGCCAAAAAAAAATTCCATTTCTTTTTACTGTTGGTGTTCCAATTTTGTACTGTTCCGATCGCTCGATGTTATGATCGAACGAAAAAGTGACATTTAATTTGATGACGTAAACGGCAGTTTTATAATTTGAAAATTAAATTTATAACAATTAATTTGATATGCTGCTTTATTTGAAACATTAAACGACAGATTAATAATGCGGATTTCAATTTTTGAATATTATGTCATTCAAATTTCTTCCGTCGATTTGCACGGAACCTCTGTTACGCGCCACACGATTCAGTAAACTTAATTTAATCTCGGTGATTTCTCGACGAATGTTTTCTTTTAGGTTCACTAGAGTTCAGGATTGTTGATGGGGGTAGCCCCATACATATTCATTCGGTTAAGTCGGGGGACCACGGGATGTCCCTAAAAGGATTGATATATTTTTGGGGAAAAGGTTCCCGAATCAAATTCATTGAATATTTAGCCGTGTGTACGTTCGCAACATTCTTTTTCAACCACGTGTGCGATAAAAACAATGGATGAGCTTGCAGGTTCGGAAAAATAAATCTGTTATCATTTGTCGGTAATTGATACTAATGACATTTGTCGCCTGTCCCGCGCATTGTCGAACAAAAAAAAATGGTCCAATTATCCCATGTGTGGATAAGGCGCACCAAACAGTTATCCTGGGGCAATGCAATGGTTTTTGGTGTTTCGAGGTATATAGGTTCCTGGGGCCCAGTAACGCCAGATTTGTTTATTACCGTTCCTGTTTAAAATGAGCCTCGTAGCTAAAAAAATGGCATTCACAATGCGAAAACGCTCCGACATCGTCTCATTCATATTTTTGCGTAAAACAAAATCACTATCTTTCAGTTTGAATTTTGAATGAATGAAACTTAAAGCCCCTTTTTTTGAAAACTCATAGATAATAGCGTTTGGAAGTCCTAGTGAGGGTGCCCTTTACCGTATCGAAAGTCCTAAATTTTCACATAAACTCTCTTCAACCACTTCAATGTTTTCGGGAGTCCTTGAAGATCGACTGGTCCCTGGCCGTGGAGTGTTCTTGGCGAATCAGTTGCGCGGAACCTCAGCACTCACGAACGAATTAAAGTAATGTGAACAAGACTGTCCACGCGCAATTACGTACGAATTGTTACTCTTTAAAAATGCCTCGATGGCGAACGCGCGATGCTCATTTGACCAGAGCGACGTAGTGTCTGGGAAATCTGCACGATCAATGATTCCAATTACACCACCACTCTACCGCAACGTTCATTACTCGTATTTAAAAAAAACATAAATAAACAACCAGACACCCTGTATTATTTTTTAAAGTTCTCAAAAACACCCATAGGTATTTTATTTATTTTATAGTTTATGTACAATTATTTGATAACATTTTTCTTCGAATTGTTTTCAACTTCAATTTTAGTCACTAATATTTAGTTAATGGAACCATTTCCTGAACAATCTTAATGACTAAGTTCTTATTTGATATAATTATCATATCCAAATGTCACAGATAAGGAAAAAATATGTACGGATAGGTACGCGGCTATCTTATACCCAATTATCGCCCTTTAATTGGATTCAATTTTAATAAATTAAGTATCACCTATACGTCACCAGACAAAATGTCTCGATTCGATTCCAATTTTATTTTTCCCACCCCATATTAATCCATGAAAGTTCAAGGTTCTTCCGAAGACAATCCCAAATAAAAACAAAACAAAGGATTTCAATTGCATACCTACTACTAAAAAATTGTCATTTTTCCAACATTTTCAGATTTTGCTTTATTATAAATATTATGATAAAATTGTTGTTGTTTTAATTCTCAATTGCTGTTTAATTGAAATTACCCATGTAATTCATAAGTTGCCAAGTAGAAAGAGAAACAAGTGTCTGTTCGCTCTGTGAACAATTCTTTTTTATTACTTAATTAACTTCTCAGTGGGGGGGGGTTAAGAGGGTGTCATCTGTTATTATTTAACATTGAATTGAATTTTAAATATAAAATTTATTTCCTGATTTATTTTAAAGTTAACTACTTTTTAATTTAGAATTATTTTTACTATATTTTATGCTATGGTGGCGCGAAGCGATGCTAGAAAAATTCCACTTTAATCTTTTCTATCCCTCGCCTAATCTATCTGCGTTAATCGTAGACTGAAAAGAAGAATAAAAAAGTCTCATAGAGAAACAATTTTTGTATATTTTTTTCTTCGTTGTCCACTTCATTCTTTTTCATTTCTCACTCCCCACTAAGAATTTGCTAGAAGCAAATAGAAAAAAATGTGAAAACGTGTTGAGGTGGAACGTGGAACCTCGGAACCTCTACTATGAGTTGAAGCTTGATTGTAGGCTGTGTAAAACGAAAAAAGATTGAACAAAAATGTGGAAGTGTATTCACAAATTATCCTACTATACACCTAGGTGTATACAGAATGTAGAGATACCTACACATAACTGTGCATTAAATTAAGGTCAAGTTTTCGTTGTGACATACTTTATTTAGTATAGTTTGTTTGTTTGTTGTGTGTTTGAATACGACGAGGCATATTTGGCATGGATTTTTATTAAATGTACAATAACAACAAAAATCACTGCATAGCTCTTTTCTCAGTCGTCGTCGTGATAAAACAAACAAAAAACTACGAAAACATTATTAGAACTTTGATATTTTGATAGATATCAACCATCAAAACACAAAAAAAAAAACAAAATGAAACATCTTTGGAAAAATTGTACTTAACCCAAATTGGTTGGATTATAAATTAATGTAAAATTTAATAATAACAGAAAAAAAAAAACCAAAACGGCATTGGTAAATTATGTTTAAACCATGAACAACTGACCTACATACATTAAAAAAGAATTTCTTCTTTTTTTTTTTGTTTTACTTTAAGGTAGCTTATAAGAACAGAACCTACTCTGACCGACCCACCGGATTATAAGGTTTCTTTTTACATATCCTTGAACTAACTACTAGACCATACTTTGACGAGGAAATAACTAAATAGTGTTTATATCGGATACAAGGTTGTCTTTTGAGAATCTCAAATTAAATGTGTAATTGTTATTTACTTGAACTTTGATACCCCAGCAGCACACATTTAAATCAATTACAATCTTGAAAATTGATGGCATTAATTCCAAAAGTTTCAAGTTTAAAAACAGTAAAATAAGAATATACAGAGTACATACTTGAAGTGGAATAAAATCAATGCAAATGGCTTGTTTGAAACGATTCTATAGAATGGGAAACTTTAGAAATAATTAAAATGAACATTTTAGATAATCTTTGGTATTGACTTGATGGCGAAGTTTACACCAATATGGGTTTTTCAACACGAAGTTTCATTTTGAACGGCTATCTATGACTTTTGGAACTACGAGTAAGCCATTGCGAAAAGTGGAATAATAAACGACAAGGCTTGCAAGTTCTTTTGGGTCATCTGAAGCACACTTTCGGGTATTGGAAAAAGTTTGTGGTGTAGAGAGTAAGGACCGGGAGCATCAAAAATAACTGAGAATATTGCGTCTTAGTGTTGACGGAAACCCAGGTTTGTCTATTGCGCTTTGATTTGTTTGAAATTAAGTACTTCACAAACAATAGTACACATTATTTTGCATACTGACTTGGACTGAGGATTTTGAAGTTAAGTTAACGCTAGAAGGAAATTTTTTGCAGGTTTTCATCTAGGTCATCATCACTGATCATCAAAGAAGTGTCATTGGGGCGTTGGGAAATCCAAGATTGATTGTTGAAAGCCTCCCTATTCTTAACGTATCACTGTTTTTAAAATGACCTCATGATTGGGCCTAACTTATTCGAAAATGAGCACTTGTAAGTGTGAAGGTAAATGAATTTCCGAACCGAGCTATGATTAAGGATTGTGAAGCCAATATTGGTGTGCACGACGAGACGTTTATTTTTAACACGACAACCCGTCATGTCATACAAGCGAAGCGACGTTCACAGTTCCGAAAGGAAAGCTTCCTGATCTTTAATAGATGAACAAAATTGACAACCGAGATGTGAATTAACACTTTAAGATCTATGCCAATGCCTCAAAATAGATTTAAGACTTTATTGCGGATGTTGTGAATACCCATATACTCCCACTGTACCTGTTTGGGTTCAGAAAATTGAACAAGTTTACGGTTGAACCACAGCCTTACTTAAATCGCAAAGTAAGCTGTACTCGCTTGGGTACAATGGGAAAATGTGATATATGTACATATATTTTTTTATTTAGAATGGATTTCAAAGCATTTTCAACAGCAGCATTTTATGGAAAAAGGTTCGAAAGTCTTCCAAATGCCTTAAATACAATTAAAGAAGATGAACGCAATGCAAAAATTGACATTGCAGATTTCAACATTGACCAAGAAGACATAGACACGAAAAGTTTGTACAGTAATCATATTCCAAATGATGTTTCAGGTAATGTTGAAGTTTTCATTAGAGATGACGATTTTGAGAGTGAGGATGAAGTTCCATTGTCTGAGATAAACCTCCATACGTAGGAAATCCCAAACTCACCCACTATAGTCCGAAAGTTGTGTCAACATGACAAAAATATGCAAGCTGTTTTGGAAAACAAATCTCCAGTGGACATTTTTGATACTCTTTTCGATAATGATGTCATGGAACTAATTTTGGATCAGAGTCGTCTTTACGCTTCACAACATAATGACCACAACTTCAATTTCAACAAAGAAGATCTCGAAATCTTTATTGTTATTCTGTTTAACAGTGGTTACCACTCAGTGCCAAGAGAATCTTTGTATTGGAAATTGGATGAAGATACGAGAACAGCATTAGTAGTCAACAACATGTCGCGAAATCGTTTTTTTTTTTTGACATAAAAAAAAATGTTAATTTTGCGGATAACTCTCATTTGAATTCGCAAGATAAAATGGCAAAACTTAGGCCGCTGATGAATCTTTTGAGCAAAAAATACCAGCAGTGGGGTTTTATGCACGAAAACAAGTCACATGCCACTGGAATCGAGAGTTGTACTTGAGCTATTAGAAGCAATCCCATACCCTTCTGATCATGTAATGTATTTTGATAACTTCTTTACGTCTTATAAGCTATTCCAGTTATTGAGAGCCAAGGGATTCAGAGCTACTGTCACAGCAAGGGAAACAAGAACAAAAAAATGTCCATTGAGGCCAAAAAAAATCAGTTCAAAAAAGAAAAACGTAATCTCTTTGAACATATTTACGATGCCAACAATAAAGTGCTTTTCGTCAAGTGGAATGATAGCAATGTTGTCACCATGGGTACTAATTTTGACACAATTCAAACAATACGTTTTGTCAAACGGTGGTCATCAGCTGAGAAAAAAAAAGTTTATATTCAATAACCAAATCTTATTGCTAATTACAATAATGGAATGGGTGGCGTTGACTTGCATGACCAATCGGTTAATGCATATAAAATAAAAATCAAATTCAAAAAATGGTGGTGGCCGCTTTTTACTTCAATGCTGTGTTCTACTTTGGTGTATGCTTGGAAACTGTATAAAGTCGCAGATGATTTGCCTTCTTTCCAAAGAAATATTGCTAGGCATTACCTTCTAAGGTATACAACTCGCCAACCGAAAACGATCAATCGCTTCCAGCGTGGAACAACGTTTTCAAAAAAAAAAAAAAATGAAAAGCCCCTTAAGCGCAGAGTATGCCACATGCGAGTGAGATGGACCTGAGATTTATGCGCCATAGCTTTGTGCGTCGAAAGGGAATGTTTCAAAAAATGTCATGATATTTAAATATTTTACAGCCTTAAAAACATTGTTCAAACTTAAAAAAAAATACTTTTATATTGTTTTAACCATATTTAATAAAGTTATGTCAACAAAAGCTACAATTTTTCTGTAATTCTTTGGTAATAAATGGGTTAACACCTTTAGGTTTATGTCAATACTCCACAATCGATCTAAGAAGTGAAAGATGGAATTCTAGAAGTATTCAAGGACACTTTCGTGCTTCTATGTAGATATGACTTATTTAAAATAAGCCTGCTCCAATAGAGCAGATCATGAAATATCTGTGATAAGCATGATATAGCTAAGATATGAACCAAATGCTGGCCTAGAGGCTATGAAAATACGCAAGATGCACAGCCCCCGCAATGCCCACTGCTGTATTTGTAGAGATCAATGGGAAAAGGAACCAATAGTTCACTTCTCCCGAATATACCCTGCTTTAGCCAGAATGCGAATGATTGATTTGGAATGAGCTTTTTGAAATAAAAAGCTATGACCTGAATTTTCTCAATCTGACAGGGGGTAGGTTTTTCCACAAATCTGCAATATTGCTTTTTGCTTTTAGATGAAAGGACTTGTGGTATTCAATTTTTTTAAATGATTCAATAAAGCGAAGTTGCATGTCTACCAATGAAACAATTTAGAAAGGCGTTTGACCTTATCACAGATCTCGCAGAAGAAAAGATTTTTTGCAGCGAATGACAAAAAAGATATCAGATCCTTTCCTAAAAAAAAGCAAAAACTTCCCTTACAAAATTTGGAGTTCCGTGGCAATATTTAAGTTAAGACTGGGGCTATGATTTTGGCTGCCATTGGTATTACGTATATTCTCCGGGGAGGCTGTGAAAAGCTCGATCGTATTTTTTGAACACATCGATTCATAAGATTAAAAAAAAAACGGAAATACCTCATTATTTGTCTATTTTCACTTCTTTATTTTTTCATGGTCATGAAAAGATGCATAAAGTATGTCTAGTTTCTCTTTTTTTCAAAACTCATTAAGTAATAACAAATATATGGAAATATTCAAGTTTAAAGTCCATTTATTTTTAAATTGAAATAAAAATAAATAAATGAAAAAAAAAACTTAAATCTTTCTTGATTTGAAAAGATCAGATGCGATTTGCATATAAATGAGACATCTTGCCAAAAGTGGACTCCTTTTGGAAATGTATAATATGTGTTTCTAAGAAGTATGTATGCATATTTGTAGGTGCTCAACTCTTCATTCAAATAGATCGCTCCCTTTAGAGATTCAAAAGCCTTTTTAGAAAACATCAACACAGTAAACTAGATAGGTACTTTTACTAACTATAAATAGGAACTTTTAAAATCAACAGATTTGTGCATATGACGTTAAATGTTACGTCAAAGAAATCTACATAACACACTATCGAGATTTTTCTTCCTGTTGAGGTTCGTTCCTATACACAACTCATTGCAGAGAAATAACTAATTTTATATTTATTTTTTACCTGACTGATGTCAATCGACCTTTTGATGTTGGCCTTTTGACATCAACTTACTCAAGAGAGCTTGAGCAAAAGATAAAAAAAAAAGAAAAGCAATCTCAATGAAATTGCAAATAGTATATATATTATATATGTACAAAAAATTAAATGAAATGAGTTGAAACTAATAAAAAAAATATGAATTTCCATGGTAAACAGCTTTGCGCACTCGGGGGCACCACTTTATTATCGTCATTTATAAATCGGAAATAGTAGGTATACCTACCTATCTACAAACTAAACGACGACATACATACATGTACACTGTACATCAATGTACTTGAGCGAATAATTCTTTCCTCCTGCTGATCTCTCGCTCTTCTTTCCCACACCCCACACACACGAATGCTTCTATCTATAAACAAAAATTTTAATTTTGAGATAAAACAGACTTCGAGTCTCTTCCATTTTCAAACTCTACAACAAAACAACCCATGGAATAGAAAGCTTGTGGGGAAAAAGATGCACAAACAGAAGCAAAAATCACTTCGCAAAAATAATTAATTTAAATTTATCTATAACATTTATTTTTTTTAATTTTGTGTTGTTGTTTTTGTTTTCTGTTCAACCCCAAAGCTGACGATGCAGATGCATCTAAATAACCCAACAGAAAACGTGTGTTTTTGTGGTGGGTTGCTAACCTTCAGCCTTCCACGTAAGAGTGCATCATTTTCGAAAATCGATTGAATAGAAAAAAAGAAGACAAGAGAAGCAGGCGAAAAGACGACCAAAATTGGCAGGGAAACCCATAAAAGCTACAATACAGCCAAAAGGACGTTGTCGTCTCCGTCGTTGTTGTCAACAACAACACCACACAGTACAGAGCACAGGGGAGCACACCAAGCCAATCGAGTATATATCAAAAGCGGAAAACACTCATTTTCTTCTTCATTGCCATACATACTCGTATAATTTCTACCTTACCTAAACTGTAGGTATACTCTAGCTTTGGCCATATAAATATCTAGCTTGTGTTCTACTGGTGCATCACAAACCAAGATGCAGAGGCACAAAAGTTGGTTTTAAATATACACAAATATTTATAGGTATAGCCATTGAAGAGAGTGTGTGCAACACAGGGTATTATAGTTGTTTATTGTTGATTTCCTTTTCCTCTGCACTGCATTGAAATCAAGTTCTCTTCTCGACAACCGACGCGACGGACGACCAACGACGACGGATGGCTTGAAGTTGTTGTTATATAGTTTTATTGAGAAACATTTACCCACGTTCGTCAAATAGAAGAAAAAAAGTTGAAAAAATCAATGCACGTCACAAAGGTGAGTTCGCTCACGTTATTCTTTTACAAAATAAGTAAAAAAAAAAACTAGATGTTAAAAACATGTGAGGTATCCTACACAAAAAAACAACAAATATAAGAAAGATAGGAGAGGCAGAGGAGCTTCAATGCCGTCTTAAATCTGTATATGAATACATCATAACCACAATTTATTGAAACACACTCTGCGTCATTTCATTTAAGTCTTACTTATTTGTATTGGATTCGAAATATATTTTGGCTGTGATTGAAAAATGTCTACAAACTTTTACCTATACATCATTGATTAAGTTCAAGGGCTCACAAGGCCAAAGATTTATCGAGAAAACTCACAATTTTCAAATAAATCACATCTCTAAAATCTCAAGGGAAGTGTTCATTAAAAATGTGACCATAAGTAAATGACATCGAGTGTGATATGATATGATATTAAATATTATAGCGCAATTGTACCGTCACGTTGCAAAACCAACTATTGGTAAGTAGGTATATACATAGTTTGCTTATGTCTTTAGATTCAATTCTTTTTTTGTTTTAAAAAATAATTGAAATTGATTGTTTGATTAAATATGCTTCTAGGCACTAATTGAAATAATTATTCAAACAAAATGGTATCCCACCACCTGTTGCGGTTAACTTATAACTTTTTTAAATGCAGGTTGTTAAATATTTATAGCAGTTTTAGCAAAAGGCTAGATGTACATAGGACCTGTATGCAATGCAGATCTTAACATTTTTCAAAACTAACCGAATTAAAAATGGTTTATTTTGGAAAAAATGAAACATTATTTGTGTATTAAAACCGATTTAACAAAAGAAGAGACAAGTAAGATTCACTCATTTTCAAAGCGTTAAAAAACAATTTTGCGAACAAATGGTAATGCTAAATTTAGATGACTATTTGTACTATTGTACTGAAGTTGATTGATCCCGAACCAACCATTTTAGAACACACAAATAACTTATACAAATTAAAATAGCGAAATACTTCGTATAGAAATAAAGCCAGCAATTTGCTATGGATTTTAATTTACTATATGAAATAGCATTACCCATGGTATGAAGGTTAGTACGTTGGACTGTCATGCGAAGGGTCTTGGGTTCGATCCCTGGCCTAAAGTTTTATTCACGGGTACCGCCTCTTGCGAGGAATTGACAAATCACCAAGAGTAATTCTTGTCATGGAAAACTGCTTCCTCCAATTGGCCGTTCGGATTTGGCATATAAAATGAAGGTCCCCTTCATCTCTGCAATTACTCGCACACATGAATGGTTGAGAGTTGTAGTCACTAGGCCCTGGTTTTCTACGGACTGTTGCGACACCTTATTTATTTATTTATATGAAATAGGACGACCTTTGATGCTATGCGGAATACGATTGGATATGAACTTTTTTGTGGCAATAATTACTCTCGGATAAATTATGCATTTCTGGCAAAAGGCAGTACCCGTGAAAAGATACTTTGTCCCAGATCCAGATTATGAGCATAGCCAGCAACCGGGTAAATGAAACTTGGGAACACATTTTTATTGGTGCTTTCCCTCATTCGAAAAAAACGACTTCTCAGTTTTAGCTGCCGTAATGTTGCGGGCTTCGTTATCTACTGGGGTCAATTTTCTCATTCGTCATTCACAGCATAAATCTAAGAATATTTTGTACGGTGAATGCAAAAAACGATTAAACATCAATATCCGTAGTAACTAAAATGTTAACAACGAATCTGAGACTTCAGATACCAATGTTTATGAACTCTAAATCGTATCACAAATATTTTTGTTAGAATTGAAGTTTTGACACTCTTGTTTTGGCATTGGTAGTATGAATTTTCTTCAAGAGCGTGCAATAAGTCTAATTAATTCACATCGGCTGTGACTAGAAAATTGAATTAAAATAAGTTCATAAATCGTTTAACACCAGAACAACGCTTCTAAACTGTGAAATTGTCGTAAATAAAGAGAAGCCAATCGATTACATTTAATGGGGCTCTCGCAAGTCATTGGATTTCTCGAAAAAAGTAGTGACAATTTGGACTGATCGAATGGACTGTTACTCGTAGCTTATCAGCAATTTTTGGCTTTTTTGAGAAACGTTCTTGAGGATTTCATATATTTTGTTTTTGAATATTTTTTTTAATTATAGAATGTGACAACAGACAATGATCCAAAATTTGTTATAAAGACGGGTTTAGCAAATGAAGCAGATTAGGGTTCTTTTTATGTTAAGGAGGTGTTGATAGCATGAAGTTCAAGTCAAACGAACAGTTAGTGGGGTACATCGGCGTAAATTAAAGTGATTTCCATTCTTGTAATGATAGTAGAACCTTTAGTTAGTGAGCTTAAGTAAATACAGGTGCTTTTTGTCGCATTTTTTAACATGGCCGGGAGTCCAAATTGCTTTAATGTTTGAATTTTATAGCTTAGGACCATTTGCTAAAACTAAAGTAGCTTTGGTATAACATAAGCACCTATGTTACTGTTTATGTAGAGAAAAGCGTTTATGTTGATCATAAAAATTTAAGTTTTTTTTCAGCAAATTAAGGCCCTTAAACAATCCACTCTTACGTGAAATTAAATCGAAATCTTTTTTTTTTCGAACTTAAAACCAAGTGAATTTCCGGGGGCCACTTTCCATTGAGGTACAGTGAGTTAAGGGTCTCTATAAAAAGCTTTAAAATATTGTGATGAGAAAACACTGTTAATTTAAAAAATTTAATTTCCGTGTTCTACATTCCGACTTTTGTGATTTTGAAGTGATTTAAATTTGACAAAAGGAAACCGTTTTAAAGCAATAGTAGTTCCTCTTAAAAGTAATAAACATTGACGTTTTATGTTATGCACTTGATTCGTGAGAAGTTTCAGTTTCAGCTTCAACTTTGTATTTGAGGGAACAGACAAACTATTTAAAATGACATTTCAGCACGCCAAATGTTTTCTCCATAACATTTTGAATAACCAAAATTTCTTACAAAAACGTAAGACACAGTTTAAAACTACGATTAAATACGAGTCTTTTCTAACCCATTTGGAAACCGCCTACCGCATTTTTCTGGTATTATTTTAGTGTTGCTGCTATGTTGTTGAGTTAAAAATTAAATTGATTACTAAAATGTCTGTCGAAGAATACCTATAATACATTTTTCATGAAGATGGAGTAGATTTTAAGTCGCTTAAAGTATAGCAGATCTTTGTGCTGTAAATATAAGGCATTGGACAGTGTCAGACGAAATAAGGGACTTTAAAGTAAGGTAAGTTTCTAGTATCTGATTGGCCAGCTGCCACAAAAATTACATTCTTATAAAGGCATTTTTGTAGTAGTAGTTGTAGTACCCGTGGCATGATGGTTAGTGCGTTGGACTGTCATGCCAGAGGTCTTGGGTTCGATCCCTGCCTATGCCATCTAAAGTCTTTTCACGGGTACTGCCTCTTGCGAGGAATTGACAAATTCTCCAAGAGTAACTCTTGTCATGAAAAAGTGCTTTCTCAAATTAGCCGTTCGGAATCGGCATTTAAACTGTAGGTCCCCTCCATTCCTGACAACATTACTCGCACACAGGAATGGTTGAGAGTTGTAAGTCACTAGGCCCTGGTTCTTCATGGACTGTTGCGCCACCCAATTTGATTTGAAAGGCATTTTTATTGGAAAGTCGACTGGAAAGTTAGTCAAGAAAAATTTCCTTAGCTATCAAGTCAATTTAACTTAAGTCAAAATGAGAGCTTATCATGATTTTTCAATAAACTGAAAGCTTAACTTTATTACTCTATGATTAAATTGCACACTTCCATTTGATGTTTTATGTAAAAGCGTTAGTTTTCAAACAGAAAAAGGAATAAGAGATGGACTTGTAGCTTTCCTGAAAGGTTTTTTGTAAACAATAATGATTTTAGTTGTTTTGCATATTTAACTGAAAGTAGAAGTTAGTAAACTAAAGTTCCGAGTTTAAAGTTTATGACGTTTGACCAACTAACTATTTGCGTTGGTCAAAATTTACGTTAAAAGAATACAATCTACTGCAAATTAAGTCTCTTATGTTATCTGAATATATCCATTGTCCAGGAGAATAACCATGACTTGTTCTCATCTTTCACCGCATAAGATATGTAGTCCGAAGTTTTAGAGGCGTAGGTAACTTGAATATAGTTGGCGATATTTTGTATTTCGTAGGATCCAAAATCAACGACTGAGATATAATCAATCAAGAGAGGAACCGTCGGGCAATTATTTTGTACGCCCTTGTTACGAGAAGCGAATATTACTTTAGATTGAAATTGAACGTTTTTTTTTTTAAATCACTCATTTCGTGAACACCATTTCAATATTTACTTCAAAAGCCAACTATTTTGAAAAAGCGATGTTAACCTATTTGACCGTCTAAATTAACCCATCTTAATTTTACTCTATATTGGATTTCTCAAACGTTCGCTTCAAGTTGAAGGTTCGATTCGTTTCTTATAATAAGTGTCTTAAAGCTCTAAAGCTGTAAAAAACAACCGGTAATCTTCTAAAACCGGTAATCTTTCTTGGTTGGTTTTTCTGATAACAAAAAGCAACTAACCAAATAACGAGTATAGAAGTAAGTTGTAGATACTCTTTAATTATTTAAAGCTTTTCAAACACTGTTGTAACTTATAAGTCACTCTTTTATTAGTTCTTGTCAAGTACCTACCTATACCTTCATAAAAGAAAATCTAGCAACTCAGATGCTGTAGCTAATTATCTTACACCTTAGCTTTATTAAACATTGTCACTTTTTCTGCAATCCAAACAAAAAGAAATCAATATCTGTACATAACTAAAAGCAGCCCAACCCCTTTAATAAAACATGGCAAAAACCTCTTGAAAAGAATATACCTAACCCCCATCCGTCTCCAAACCCAACATTAGGAGAACAAGTGCTGGCTGAGATGTGCGATAAAAAAAAAGAAATATTAGAGGCTTGTATACATTTTGACCTAATTTCAGGACTAAACCTAAACCCTGCCGAATAAATGTTGTAAAATTGCTTCCACCATGCATACCTACAATTTTCCCAAGAACCTAAAAAAGATGTTTTGAAAACAACTAAGCATTTTTGAAAAAAGAAGAAAGAAAGAAAAACAAGAAAATCCAAACACTACAATACAATTTCCCCAAAACAATAAAAATAAAATAAATAAGAGGAAGAAATTTGGCAACGTGCAGGACAACGGATTTTTCAATTTCCATCTAATGTTTTTCTTTTTCTTCTATTCTCTCCTCCGAGAAAAGTGTATCTACTTGTTCATTTGGTTAAGTGAATATTTATGAGCAATATTGACATCCTTCTTTCGCTTTCTTAACACCATAGGCATAGCCAGAAACAAAAAAAATGATGAATTCCCAAGAATTCCAAATGACCGGAGGAGAGAAGAAGAGAAGACAGAAGAATATAGTGGAACAAAAGAATCATTAACCCGAGTAATTAAACAAAAGTAAGATTAATTTCACAAAAAGATGAAATTAAAAAAATTATCACATTCACATAAGGAAACGACAAGGCCAAAGTGTAGGTACTTTTGACAGGTAGGTACCTGGTACTAGCACTTCTCCTACCTCTCTCCGTTTCCCTAAAATACACTTTGACTTTACACACCTCACAAAAATAATATGCGACATGTTACATGAATGAATATGTGCAGTTTGATAAGAAACAAAAAGAGACGGCTGATTGTACTCTAGTGTTAGTCTCCGGATGTTGGTCTCAGCTCTCAACGATTTAAGCGACACACGGAGGGAGGGTGTGTAAGTTGGTTGGATTTGTTTCGTCACCTCACCTAAACATAGCTTCTAGCAAGTGGAAAGAGGTGACAAATCGGCGACCAACGACGACGACGTTGCCATTCAGCACAAACACAGACGCAGAGCCACAGCCAAAGCCTGAGACCAGGCTAGGCTGATGAGGATGACAATCTTTTGTTGAAGCTTGACTGGCGCGTGTACTGCTTAGCCATATTTGCAAGAGGAAGACAAACTATTGCTTTCTGCTAGTGCAATACTAACAGTTAGTTTATTATACTCCTTTCTCTCTCGCTCACCCTCGCCAACACCACACAACCGCCGCCACCACAACCCGCACCCGCTGACAATTTCCACAAAAAAGAAAACCTTTTTTCAGTCTTGTGTTGGAAAAACAAGAAACAAAATGAAGTCGTCCCCTTGTGCCTTGTCCTGGCTGGGTTCGATGCGGCTACAGCTTCGGGTTGGTTCTTTCCTCTCCTTGCATTCTTTATGTACTATCGACTATCCCGATTCTTTCTGCCTTTCAGCAGAGTAGACCCACACTGCCGCTCCTCTTTTTTTACCCAGCCACATCCATAGCCATCCACTTGCTTCTTGCTTATTTATTATTGCTTCCCAGTTCCCAGACAAAGTGTACTAGTGTACTTCTTTCCATGACACCATCAAATCAACCCTCTCTCGACAACGACAGATTTTTCATCTCACTCTCACACACGAAACAAAAACTTTTATTGCGAGAACATTGTTGGAACGAAAGAACGAGCAGAAAAACAGCCACACAAGATGAGAAAGAAACGACGAACGAACGAATTAAAAATGAACAAAATTCCCCACAAAGAACTAAGGAAAAATTTCTATTTCTTTTAATTTCTCTACTTATGAACTTTCGATCCGATTTTTTCTTTTTATTACATTTAATAAAAATTATATATAAATTAGATTTCCACAGCAAAATGATGAACTGATTAAAAGATTAATAAATCGCAGCAGAGAATGAAAAAAAGATACTTTCTATTTTATTGTCTTTTAATTTTTTTTTTAAACACGACCCTTTGTTAGATTTTTGGTCTAAGTTCACTTTAACACGAAATAAAAATTATATTATTTTTCTTTAATAGAAGAAGAAAAAGGATGAACAAAAATAAAAATAGAAGAAATTTCTTAGGAAAAAAATACTTGCGGTTCTTGATAAAAATGTTTAAAAGTTTAAGAATTTGTTGAAAATTTGAATTAAAATTAATTTTTCTTTTTTATCCAATATGAGAAACGAAAATAAAATTCAATTACTTTGAATTAGATTAGATGTGAATTTGTGATTTTTCAGAACAAATGAAAACTTTTTTTTTTATTAATTTCTTTTAATTTAAATTTAAGTTAAGGATCGAACAGAAAAAACACACTTACAGGCCGATGCTAAATTAATTTATGATTGAAGTTGAAGAAATGAAATTTTCACAAAATGCGGAGAGGCCAAGACAAGAGAAGAAGAAAAATGCGATTTTTGGTGTGGTGAGTTTTGTTGTAGATGAGATGAGATGAATTATGAATTGCTGAATAGCTGAATGACATGATAAAACAAAAATGGCCGAAGTAAAGTGCGTGTTTGTTGCTGAATTAGGTTAAGGGTGTTGTTAAACTGTTCATATAGTAATTAACCTAGTTAGTGATGCTCCGTTCAAGGGTCAAACATAAGTTAAAATTTGTACTAAAAAATCTAGGAATTAACGAGTTTATTTACCAACGCCTATTTTGACATTGGAAAATTTATAAAAGATTACAATCTGTGTTAGGGTACAAACGTAAATACACACAGGGGTATATTCATAGATGTTTGCTAAAGTCTTGCTACGTTGTTATTAATCAAGTCCAGAGTTTAGGCTATTCATAAATAAATTTAAACCTAAGTTTAGGGCTTAATCTGTGATTTAACTACTATTATTAAAAGCAATTGCTGTGTTTAAGTTGTAATTATCACAGCTGAACTCCATATTTAATTTTTGTTTGTAAATTGAAAAGCTGAAATTATATCAAATATCAAATAAAAATGTGGATTGATAAGGCAATTGAAGAAAATATGGATTTCTTCAAAATAAAAATATACAAAACACGGTTCAATTCATTTGAATTAAGCGACAAGAGTTCTTTGGAATGATATCTTTTGGATAAAGAAAAAGTCACATTTTTTAATATATTATTATTATATTATACATCAAATTTGAGGAATGACAGCACAAAACAACAAGTTTGAAATTATAACAGTATTTTTTTGCTTTGACCTGTCATTTAAAGTACAACCTTTAACTGGGGTTTTACTAAACATATCAGGAAAATCGACTATGAATAAAAGCTGTTTTTATTAAATCAACAAGCCTTGAACTATAGATCAAGAAATGATGACTTTAGTAATTCTCTATGAATACGCCCCTATGTTTTTATTTATAAATAGACCACAGGAGAATATAGTTTTAAGGGTCCATTTAAATAATTAGGACAATTAATCCAATTTTTTGTTAGTCAAAACAAAAGCAACTTTTTATTGTGTGGTATATAATTTCTTTATTAAAATATAACTCTTATTTAAAGACTACAAATCTAATTCGACTGGCTTGGGCGCGTCCGTTGAATAGAATAGCCGTTAGAATACAAATTTTTATGAGAGCGAGCCAAACAACCTTTTGTCTCGCTTCTATGTCTCAGGTTTCAGAGTTTCGCGCTCAGCGTGCGACATCTAGCTACGAAACTCTGAAACCTAAACATAAGGGGAATTACACATTATTAATGATAGTTGCCTTAATTTTATACTACAACTCGGCCAATCTGACAATTTGATCGCCCACGATTAAATTAAACAAACAAGTCTTAAGTTATAATCATGAGATGGTAGGTGTCGCCCTTAATCAACCGAACCTTCAGAGTCTCGATTCTTCCAAAGTCGAATATTTCGAGACTCGACAATGCCATCATATGGCAGCTGTGTGATTTGACAACCTTCGATATCGCGTATTACGTATCTATCATTAGGTAGAATTTTGTAAACAACGTATGGGCCTCTGAACTTTGGAACCAATTTCTTATTTACACCGGTTGTTGTATCTACATTTTTTATTACTACATAATCACCCTCATCGTATATACGTGCCGGGTTATTATGCTCATTAAAATATTTAATATTATATTCCTGAATCTTAGTGATTGCTTCTGAAGCCTTTTCTCTTGACAATTCAAGATTTCTTTCCAGTTGACTTAATTGTTTATCATCAAGAAATTCTGTTAATTTGTCGATTACTACTCCCCTTTGGTTAATACCAAATAACAATTGACTTGGTGTATTTTGAATAGCGCGATGTATAGTGTTATTTAGTCCGAATTCTATTTGTGTTAAAGTAACAACCCAATCTGAGTGCTCGATTGGTTCCGAAAGCTTAGCAAGCATGCCAGTTAATACCCTATTGACTCGCTCTACTTGACCATTGGCCTGTGGCGAATGAACTGCCACCTTAACATGATCTATATTCTGGTCTATAACAAATGAACTAAACTCTAGTGATGTAAAGCAGGTTCCCCTATCAGTAATTACTCTTGATGGCCTACTGTAATACTCAAAATATTTTCTTAGTGCTGCACATACTTCTTTTGAGCTTGTAGATACAACTGGGTATAATTTAGTGAACTTTGTAAATGCATCTATTACCACTAATATATGTTTTCTCTTTGACTTTATTGAAGGGAGAGGACCAAGATGATCCAAGTGTATTGTATGGAATGGAATGGGCTCCTTAGGAATATTGAACAAATTGCGTATATTAGATCGAACTGGTGCTGAGTGCATTATGCAACGGATACAATTTTTAATGTATTTTTCAACTTTTTCCTGAACATTCGGAAACCAATAGTGACGGCCAATTTGATCAGAGCTTTTTGTTACACCTAAATGCCCAATTTTCTCATGGATCATTCTTATAACATTAGTTTCCATTTCAGATGGGACATAGAATCGAAGTTTACCATTTTTATTTTTTTTGAAGACAATACCATCCTGAACTAAAAACGAATTATTATCTTTTAAATATAGTTTGTTTTTCATTTCCAAAATCTTTACATCTCGATTTTGGGCTGCTCTGAGTTGGAAATCAACATCCTCAGAGTCAATAACGGATATAACATTACATCTGCTTAAGGCATCAACATGATTCATATTGGCACCACTACGATGTTTGACCTTATAATCATAATCCTCCAGCTCTAAGGCCCATCGAGCAATTCTATGATTAACATTCTTTTTGTTCAGTGTCATTGTTAAAGAACTGCAATCAGTTACGATTGTAAAAGGAATACCTTGCAAATAAACACGGAACCGACGTAAAGCTGAAATTATGGCTAAAGTTTCCAATTCAAAACTATGGTATTTGGCCTCTTGATCAGTGGTGCTTTTAGAGAAGAATGCTACCGGATGTAATTTATCATCTTCTTGTCGTTGGAGTAGAACTGCACCATACCCTAATGAACTTGCATCGCAATGCAGTTCTGTTTCTTTCCTTGGACTATAGATTGCCAATACAGGTGGAGATGTTAACCGTTCCTTTAAAGTCTGAAAAACATCTTCGCATTCGGAAGTAAATCTAAAAGGAGTTTCAGCTTTTAATAAATTATAAAGAGGTCTTGCTATTCTTGAAAAGGATTCGACAAACCTGCGAAAGTATGAACAAAGTCCTAAAAATGAATGCAATTTCTTTCTGTCTTTAGGCACAGGATATTGAGCAATCGCTCGAATATGGGAATCACTAGGTTGGATGCCATGTTCCGTTACTTTAAACCCTAAGTAATCAAGTTTCGAATATGCAAAGCGACATTTTGACAAGTTGAGCTCCAACCCATTCTTCGCTACACAACATAAAATTTTAGTAAGTATCTCAAAATGTTCAGTAATAGTTTTACTAGCAATTAATATATCATCTAGGTAGACAACTATATCTCCTCTGTCTATAAATTCACGAAAAATTTGAATTATGAATCTCTGAAAAACACTGGGCGCATTCTTAAGGCCGAAAGGCATTTTAAGAAATTCCCATTGACCGTTCGGGGTTACGAAAGATGTTAATTGTGTTGAATCTGCTGCTACCTTTACCTGGTAAAACCCACTCTTAAGGTCTAATAAGGTCATAACCTTCTTCCCCTCCAGGTATTCAATGCAATCGTCTATCAATGGTATTGGATGAGGATCTCTTACTGTACGTTTGTTCAATGCTCGATAGTCTATACACATTCTGGTTTCACCAGATTTTTTCTTAACTAAAACTATTGGTGCAGCATACGGAGAACTACTTGGCTGAATAATTCGTTTTTCCAATAGGTCTTTTATTATTTCACTCACAGTACCTTTTTCTGAGACTGATAGCCTTCGCGGAGCAAAACAAACAGGAATATCAGATGTAAGTCTAATGTGCATCTCAAAATCCTTTGGTGAAACCATAGTTTTATCAAAATTCAAATAATTTTGAGATACTATATTTTTAATAGTTTTTGAAATGTCTAAACTAAGATTTGAATCAATATCTATATAATCTTTTCTATCCCATATAATCTCAAAAGCATGGCAGCCAAATAAATCACTATCTACCTCAACATTATTGTATTCTCTCTTCACATCAAGATCGTCTTTAAGCTTAATCCGATCATGATCAAATGTATTCAACTTGTCTTTGAAGCAATCACTAAGTTCTTTAGGTTGTATCTTTAATTCACCGGCTAATACGCTGCTCCCAAAAACATCATTTATGTTGTTCTTATAATGACTACACTCTGAAGGTTCGGTTTTTTCATCAGAATAAGTGCACATATACAATTGGTTAGAAAGAAAAACTTTATTCGAACAAATTTCATTTTGACACTGCTCAGAAGTTATATTAACTTTATTACAGTTCATGTTAAGTTTTATATTAAAGATTTCAAGGAGATCACGACCAATAAGTAAAGGTATAGGAGTTACTTCATCTGGAATAACCATAAGGGAAACAAGATTTAAATTATCTTTTATATTAATATAACAATTAATCGTACCGTACGTAAAGAGTTTAATGTTTCCTAATCCTTTAAATCTTGAATACGTTAATGATTCTTGAACGTTAATTTCTTCAGGCAGAACAGACTTTCGTATGAAACTAATCGGACTACCGGTATCCAAAAGAGAACAACAATCGATAAATTTTGTGCACTTATTCTTATTTGTCATAAAGGCGACACTCACCATCTGAACAGCATCCAAACTCTGAGTCAGCTCCTTGGTGTCATCATGTAGGGCATCCCGGTTCACGGCTCCAACTCTGGTCTTCACAATATAAGGGCAGTTTTTGTAAGTGTGCCCCTCGTCAGCACATTTGAAACAGGATCCAGCTGGTCGTTGCTCCTTTGGACATTTTGCTGCGATGTGCCCATACTTTGAGCAATTAAAACATCTCTTGGACTGCTCGTTGTTTGATGCTGAAGTTGAGGGAACCATATTTCCTCCAGAAGTTGTTGCCCTAGCAACCATAGTCCTCGGAACTCTTCTTTTTTCGTATCGTGGCAAGAGGTTTTTGAGCTCTACTATAGTTTTGGCGGCAAAAAGAATAGAGACATTTGCTGGTGAATCCCTCAAACCATCGATAATGAATTCGATCAACTCTGCCTCATCGATTTCAGCATGTGACCCAAGTTCTTGCATACATATGACATATCGAAGAAGTGGCTCGCCCTGACGACGTACTCTCTCACTCAGTTGACGATAGACCTGCTGTCTGCTCATCTTATGGTCGAATTCTTTGATAAGTATTTGCTTCAAAGAATCCCAGTTGTCAACGTAGACCGTGCGTAACAGCATTTTCGCAGTTCCCTGCATGAGACGGCGTGCAGACAAGTACTTGCATCGGTCATCGCATCCCAGCGAGTCGGTCACATCTTCGTAGTCAACTATCCATTTAGTGATGCTGTATGGATCGTCACCGTTGAATGCAGGAACAGCATTTTCGATGTCTGAGAAGTCCACTGCACGCCATGGTGCAACCGAAGATGTTGTGGGCGCTTCCATCTGGTCCAATTCTTTCCTTAGCTCAAGGATTTTTTTCCGACGCTCAAGTCTGGCCAGCTCTTGTTCTTCTTCCAAGTCTTGGACATCAGAAGCTGTATTACTGTGCCTGTTATCAGAAGCGGCCAGTGTTTCGGAAGTATTCTCTCCATTCGGAGATGCAGAAGGTGGAGTTTCCTCGGTTAGCTCAGCAGAAGGTGGAGTTTTCTCAGTTAACTCACCAGAAGGTTGTTGGGGTGCCACTGTAACTGTACTTTCATACAATGCCCGAAGTTGAGCTAGAGAAGCCGTGTCTGGCACATCTACTCCAGCGCTCTGAAGTGCTTCAACCAATTGTGCTTTGTTGAGTTTTGTCATAGCTGGCTTTAAATCCGCAAAAAGAGGTAATATACACAATAATTTAGTTTTCTTTTGGTGTATTACCCCACACCTGACGTTGTGGTATATAATTTCTTTATTAAAATATAACTCTTATTTAAAGACTACAAATCTAATTCGACTGGCTTGGGCGCGTCCGTTGAATAGAATAGCCGTTAGAATACAAATTTTTATGAGAGCGAGCCAAACAACCTTTTGTCTCGCTTCTATGTCTCAGGTTTCAGAGTTTCGCGCTCAGCGTGCGACATCTAGCTACGAAACTCTGAAACCTAAACATAAGGGGAATTACACATTATTAATGATAGTTGCCTTAATTTTATACTACAATTGCAATCTATCCTTTTCATTTTAATAGAGAAAAGTTAATCTGTTAATTACAAAATAATTTGTTCTCTATGTATAAAGAAAAATTAAGTTAAAATGTGTAGTATAAAATTAAGGCAACTATCATTAATAATGTGTAATTCCCCTTATGTTTAGGTTTCAGAGTTTCGTAGCTAGATGTCGCACGCTGAGCGCGAAACTCTGAAACCTGAGACATAGAAGCGAGACAAAAGGTTGTTTGGCTCGCTCTCATAAAAATTTGTATTCTAACGGCTATTCTATTCAACGGACGCGCCCAAGCCAGTCGAATTAGATTTGTAGTCTTTAAATAAGAGTTATATTTTAATAAAGAAATTATATACCACAACGTCAGGTGTGGGGTAATACACCAAAAGAAAACTAAATTATTGTGTATATTACCTCTTTTTGCGGATTTAAAGCCAGCTATGACAAAACTCAACAAAGCACAATTGGTTGAAGCACTTCAGAGCGCTGGAGTAGATGTGCCAGACACGGCTTCTCTAGCTCAACTTCGGGCATTGTATGAAAGTACAGTTACAGTGGCACCCCAACAACCTTCTGGTGAGTTAACTGAGAAAACTCCACCTTCTGCTGAGCTAACCGAGGAAACTCCACCTTCTGCATCTCCGAATGGAGAGAATACTTCCGAAACACTGGCCGCTTCTGATAACAGGCACAGTAATACAGCTTCTGATGTCCAAGACTTGGAAGAAGAACAAGAGCTGGCCAGACTTGAGCGTCGGAAAAAAATCCTTGAGCTAAGGAAAGAATTGGACCAGATGGAAGCGCCCACAACATCTTCGGTTGCACCATGGCGTGCAGTGGACTTCTCAGACATCGAAAATGCTGTTCCTGCATTCAACGGTGACGATCCATACAGCATCACTAAATGGATAGTTGACTACGAAGATGTGACCGACTCGCTGGGATGCGATGACCGATGCAAGTACTTGTCTGCACGCCGTCTCATGCAGGGAACTGCGAAAATGCTGTTACGCACGGTCTACGTTGACAACTGGGATTCTTTGAAGCAAATACTTATCAAAGAATTCGACCATAAGATGAGCAGACAGCAGGTCTATCGTCAACTGAGTGAGAGAGTACGTCGTCAGGGCGAGCCACTTCTTCGATATGTCATATGTATGCAAGAACTTGGGTCACATGCTGAAATCGATGAGGCAGAGTTGATCGAATTCATTATCGATGGTTTGAGGGATTCACCAGCAAATGTCTCTATTCTTTTTGCCGCCAAAACTATAGTAGAGCTCAAAAACCTCTTGCCACGATACGAAAAAAGAAGAGTTCCGAGGACTATGGTTGCTAGGGCAACAACTTCTGGAGGAAATATGGTTCCCTCAACTTCAGCATCAAACAACGAGCAGTCCAAGAGATGTTTTAATTGCTCAAAGTATGGGCACATCGCAGCAAAATGTCCAAAGGAGCAACGACCAGCTGGATCCTGTTTCAAATGTGCTGACGAGGGGCACACTTACAAAAACTGCCCTTATATTGTGAAGACCAGAGTTGGAGCCGTGAACCGGGATGCCCTACATGATGACACCAAGGAGCTGACTCAGAGTTTGGATGCTGTTCAGATGGTGAGTGTCGCCTTTATGACAAATAAGAATAAGTGCACAAAATTTATCGATTGTTGTTCTCTTTTGGATACCGGTAGTCCGATTAGTTTCATACGAAAGTCTGTTCTGCCTGAAGAAATTAACGTTCAAGAATCATTAACGTATTCAAGATTTAAAGGATTAGGAAACATTAAACTCTTTACGTACGGTACGATTAATTGTTATATTAATATAAAAGATAATTTAAATCTTGTTTCCCTTATGGTTATTCCAGATGAAGTAACTCCTATACCTTTACTTATTGGTCGTGATCTCCTTGAAATCTTTAATATAAAACTTAACATGAACTGTAATAAAGTTAATATAACTTCTGAGCAGTGTCAAAATGAAATTTGTTCGAATAAAGTTTTTCTTTCTAACCAATTGTATATGTGCACTTATTCTGATGAAAAAACCGAACCTTCAGAGTGTAGTCATTATAAGAACAACATAAATGATGTTTTTGGGAGCAGCGTATTAGCCGGTGAATTAAAGATACAACCTAAAGAACTTAGTGATTGCTTCAAAGACAAGTTGAATACATTTGATCATGATCGGATTAAGCTTAAAGACGATCTTGATGTGAAGAGAGAATACAATAATGTTGAGGTAGATAGTGATTTATTTGGCTGCCATGCTTTTGAGATTATATGGGATAGAAAAGATTATATAGATATTGATTCAAATCTTAGTTTAGACATTTCAAAAACTATTAAAAATATAGTATCTCAAAATTATTTGAATTTTGATAAAACTATGGTTTCACCAAAGGATTTTGAGATGCACATTAGACTTACATCTGATATTCCTGTTTGTTTTGCTCCGCGAAGGCTATCAGTCTCAGAAAAAGGTACTGTGAGTGAAATAATAAAAGACCTATTGGAAAAACGAATTATTCAGCCAAGTAGTTCTCCGTATGCTGCACCAATAGTTTTAGTTAAGAAAAAATCTGGTGAAACCAGAATGTGTATAGACTATCGAGCATTGAACAAACGTACAGTAAGAGATCCTCATCCAATACCATTGATAGACGATTGCATTGAATACCTGGAGGGGAAGAAGGTTATGACCTTATTAGACCTTAAGAGTGGGTTTTACCAGGTAAAGGTAGCAGCAGATTCAACACAATTAACATCTTTCGTAACCCCGAACGGTCAATGGGAATTTCTTAAAATGCCTTTCGGCCTTAAGAATGCGCCCAGTGTTTTTCAGAGATTCATAATTCAAATTTTTCGTGAATTTATAGACAGAGGAGATATAGTTGTCTACCTAGATGATATATTAATTGCTAGTAAAACTATTACTGAACATTTTGAGATACTTACTAAAATTTTATGTTGTGTAGCGAAGAATGGGTTGGAGCTCAACTTGTCAAAATGTCGCTTTGCATATTCGAAACTTGATTACTTAGGGTTTAAAGTAACGGAACATGGCATCCAACCTAGTGATTCCCATATTCGAGCGATTGCTCAATATCCTGTGCCTAAAGACAGAAAGAAATTGCATTCATTTTTAGGACTTTGTTCATACTTTCGCAGGTTTGTCGAATCCTTTTCAAGAATAGCAAGACCTCTTTATAATTTATTAAAAGCTGAAACTCCTTTTAGATTTACTTCCGAATGCGAAGATGTTTTTCAGACTTTAAAGGAACGGTTAACATCTCCACCTGTATTGGCAATCTATAGTCCAAGGAAAGAAACAGAACTGCATTGCGATGCAAGTTCATTAGGGTATGGTGCAGTTCTACTCCAACGACAAGAAGATGATAAATTACATCCGGTAGCATTCTTCTCTAAAAGCACCACTGATCAAGAGGCCAAATACCATAGTTTTGAATTGGAAACTTTAGCCATAATTTCAGCTTTACGTCGGTTCCGTGTTTATTTGCAAGGTATTCCTTTTACAATCGTAACTGATTGCAGTTCTTTAACAATGACACTGAACAAAAAGAATGTTAATCATAGAATTGCTCGATGGGCCTTAGAGCTGGAGGATTATGATTATAAGGTCAAACATCGTAGTGGTGCCAATATGAATCATGTTGATGCCTTAAGCAGATGTAATGTTATATCCGTTATTGACTCTGAGGATGTTGATTTCCAACTCAGAGCAGCCCAAAATCGAGATGTAAAGATTTTGGAAATGAAAAACAAACTATATTTAAAAGATAATAATTCGTTTTTAGTTCAGGATGGTATTGTCTTCAAAAAAAATAAAAATGGTAAACTTCGATTCTATGTCCCATCTGAAATGGAAACTAATGTTATAAGAATGATCCATGAGAAAATTGGGCATTTAGGTGTAACAAAAAGCTCTGATCAAATTGGCCGTCACTATTGGTTTCCGAATGTTCAGGAAAAAGTTGAAAAATACATTAAAAATTGTATCCGTTGCATAATGCACTCAGCACCAGTTCGATCTAATATACGCAATTTGTTCAATATTCCTAAGGAGCCCATTCCATTCCATACAATACACTTGGATCATCTTGGTCCTCTCCCTTCAATAAAGTCAAAGAGAAAACATATATTAGTGGTAATAGATGCATTTACAAAGTTCACTAAATTATACCCAGTTGTATCTACAAGCTCAAAAGAAGTATGTGCAGCACTAAGAAAATATTTTGAGTATTACAGTAGGCCATCAAGAGTAATTACTGATAGGGGAACCTGCTTTACATCACTAGAGTTTAGTTCATTTGTTATAGACCAGAATATAGATCATGTTAAGGTGGCAGTTCATTCGCCACAGGCCAATGGTCAAGTAGAGCGAGTCAATAGGGTATTAACTGGCATGCTTGCTAAGCTTTCGGAACCAATCGAGCACTCAGATTGGGTTGTTACTTTAACACAAATAGAATTCGGACTAAATAACACTATACATCGCGCTATTCAAAATACACCAAGTCAATTGTTATTTGGTATTAACCAAAGGGGAGTAGTAATCGACAAATTAACAGAATTTCTTGATGATAAACAATTAAGTCAACTGGAAAGAAATCTTGAATTGTCAAGAGAAAAGGCTTCAGAAGCAATCACTAAGATTCAGGAATATAATATTAAATATTTTAATGAGCATAATAACCCGGCACGTATATACGATGAGGGTGATTATGTAGTAATAAAAAATGTAGATACAACAACCGGTGTAAATAAGAAATTGGTTCCAAAGTTCAGAGGCCCATACGTTGTTTACAAAATTCTACCTAATGATAGATACGTAATACGCGATATCGAAGGTTGTCAAATCACACAGCTGCCATATGATGGCATTGTCGAGTCTCGAAATATTCGACTTTGGAAGAATCGAGACTCTGAAGGTTCGGTTGATTAAGGGCGACACCTACCATCTCATGATTATAACTTAAGACTTGTTTGTTTAATTTAATCGTGGGCGATCAAATTGTCAGATTGGCCGAGTTGTAGTATAAAATTAAGGCAACTATCATTAATAATGTGTAATTCCCCTTATGTTTAGGTTTCAGAGTTTCGTAGCTAGATGTCGCACGCTGAGCGCGAAACTCTGAAACCTGAGACATAGAAGCGAGACAAAAGGTTGTTTGGCTCGCTCTCATAAAAATTTGTATTCTAACGGCTATTCTATTCAACGGACGCGCCCAAGCCAGTCGAATTAGATTTGTAGTCTTTAAATAAGAGTTATATTTTAATAAAGAAATTATATACCACAAATGGAAGGAAACAAATACTCTAGAGCATCAAAAGAAAACATTATAAAAGAATATAAAAGTGAAATGAGTCAAATTAAAATATCAGAAAAATATTCCACCAAAAACAAGCTGGGGAGATTAAAATTTCCTCATGACCACATTAATTAAAACAGCAAGCAAGCGCAACAGTCCGTTGAGAACTAGGGCTTAATGACTTACAACTCTCAACCATTCTTGTGTGCGAGTAATGTTGTCAGGAAGGAAGGGGACCTACAATTTATATGCCGAATCCAAACGGCTAATTTGAGAAAGCACTTTTTCATGACAAGAGTTACTCTTGGAGAATTTGTCAATTCCTAGCAAGAGGCAGTACCCGTGAAAAGGCTTAAGATGGCATAGGCAGGGATCGAACTCTCCAAAACATATTTTTCAAACCATAAAAGCATTAAATTTAAGTTTAATAAAGACTCATAACTGATGAGAATTTCCAGAAGCTTAGTAAGATACTCAAATGATTTCAACTGTGTTTAGAAGATAAGGATCGAAAATCATCAAGCCATTTATTGTTAAGACCTATTTTGTGTTTTACCATAAAAGCACGGTTTTTAGTTTGTAGTTAAACTTTTCAAAATCACATATTTTAAGAACCTGACGTAATAGAAAGACTATGAGGTGAGATTTGAATTGAGGACAACTTAATCCTTTAAAAGTGTATTCATGAGTGTGTTAAAATGATGAAATAAGAAAAGGAAAAAAGTCCAACGAAAGGTGTGATATTTTATGAACTTTGAGTCAAAACTTTATCCACGTTTCATCAAGGCTTGTTTTTCTGATTTCACATAATCTTGCTTTAACAATGCTTTAACTTTTAAATTGTGAAGTATTGACATATGTATATTTTATGGCCTCAAAAAAAAAAGTCTAAGGGTGTTAAAACACAAGGTCTAGGTTGCCATTTATTGTTTGGAAAATCTTATTGCAAAATTGTAAGTTGGTCGTTTATTTATAAACGTTATCCACATCAATGTCTTTCTCCTACTGCCATCATGCACTCGATACTTCACAGCAACAGTCACTCCAGTCCCATTTTTGTATTAACCAAGGCCCAATCCCTTCACTAACTTAAAAACTGTACTGTAATGAAATTTCGTATTATTTTAATGCATTTTAAGAACCCAATTAGCGAAGGTACTATGTTGCTGGTGGTCGACCGTCTTGAATTCATATGTTAGCTGAGTTTTAAAAGCCTTAAGTCCTTATACTTAGGAGGGTGTGATGCGGTTTGCAGAATGTTCAATTCTTAATATTGATCAGGAATCACCAAACCTTTAGCCAATATTTCAGGTGTAAATCAAGAGGCTGGTGGTTGACCGTCTTGAATTCATGTGTTAGCTGAGTTTTTAAAGCCTTAAGTCCTTATACTTAGGAGGGTGTGATGCGGTTTGCAGAATGTTCAATTCTAAATATTGACCAGCAATCACCAAACCTTTAGTCAATACTTCAGGTGTAAACCAAAAGCTAACTCACCGCTACCGATTATCTGATATTGAACCAAGTCTCAATTAACCCTACAAATTTGTTCTCCAATGGCTATTTTTTAATCTAGCTCTTGGTTTTGGATATAAATGGAGTAAAAGTTTGTAGTATAAAATTAAGGCAACTATCATTAATAATGTGTAATTCCCCTTATGTTTAGGTTTCAGAGTTTCGTAGCTAGATGTCGCACGCTGAGCGCGAAACTCTGAAACCTGAGACATAGAAGCGAGACAAAAGGTTGTTTGGCTCGCTCTCATAAAAATTTGTATTCTAACGGCTATTCTATTCAACGGACGCGCCCAAGCCAGTCGAATTAGATTTGTAGTCTTTAAATAAGAGTTATATTTTAATAAAGAAATTATATACCACAACGTCAGGTGTGGGGTAATACACCAAAAGAAAACTAAATTATTGTGTATATTACCTCTTTTTGCGGATTTAAAGCCAGCTATGACAAAACTCAACAAAGCACAATTGGTTGAAGCACTTCAGAGCGCTGGAGTAGATGTGCCAGACACGGCTTCTCTAGCTCAACTTCGGGCATTGTATGAAAGTACAGTTACAGTGGCACCCCAACAACCTTCTGGTGAGTTAACTGAGAAAACTCCACCTTCTGCTGAGCTAACCGAGGAAACTCCACCTTCTGCATCTCCGAATGGAGAGAATACTTCCGAAACACTGGCCGCTTCTGATAACAGGCACAGTAATACAGCTTCTGATGTCCAAGACTTGGAAGAAGAACAAGAGCTGGCCAGACTTGAGCGTCGGAAAAAAATCCTTGAGCTAAGGAAAGAATTGGACCAGATGGAAGCGCCCACAACATCTTCGGTTGCACCATGGCGTGCAGTGGACTTCTCAGACATCGAAAATGCTGTTCCTGCATTCAACGGTGACGATCCATACAGCATCACTAAATGGATAGTTGACTACGAAGATGTGACCGACTCGCTGGGATGCGATGACCGATGCAAGTACTTGTCTGCACGCCGTCTCATGCAGGGAACTGCGAAAATGCTGTTACGCACGGTCTACGTTGACAACTGGGATTCTTTGAAGCAAATACTTATCAAAGAATTCGACCATAAGATGAGCAGACAGCAGGTCTATCGTCAACTGAGTGAGAGAGTACGTCGTCAGGGCGAGCCACTTCTTCGATATGTCATATGTATGCAAGAACTTGGGTCACATGCTGAAATCGATGAGGCAGAGTTGATCGAATTCATTATCGATGGTTTGAGGGATTCACCAGCAAATGTCTCTATTCTTTTTGCCGCCAAAACTATAGTAGAGCTCAAAAACCTCTTGCCACGATACGAAAAAAGAAGAGTTCCGAGGACTATGGTTGCTAGGGCAACAACTTCTGGAGGAAATATGGTTCCCTCAACTTCAGCATCAAACAACGAGCAGTCCAAGAGATGTTTTAATTGCTCAAAGTATGGGCACATCGCAGCAAAATGTCCAAAGGAGCAACGACCAGCTGGATCCTGTTTCAAATGTGCTGACGAGGGGCACACTTACAAAAACTGCCCTTATATTGTGAAGACCAGAGTTGGAGCCGTGAACCGGGATGCCCTACATGATGACACCAAGGAGCTGACTCAGAGTTTGGATGCTGTTCAGATGGTGAGTGTCGCCTTTATGACAAATAAGAATAAGTGCACAAAATTTATCGATTGTTGTTCTCTTTTGGATACCGGTAGTCCGATTAGTTTCATACGAAAGTCTGTTCTGCCTGAAGAAATTAACGTTCAAGAATCATTAACGTATTCAAGATTTAAAGGATTAGGAAACATTAAACTCTTTACGTACGGTACGATTAATTGTTATATTAATATAAAAGATAATTTAAATCTTGTTTCCCTTATGGTTATTCCAGATGAAGTAACTCCTATACCTTTACTTATTGGTCGTGATCTCCTTGAAATCTTTAATATAAAACTTAACATGAACTGTAATAAAGTTAATATAACTTCTGAGCAGTGTCAAAATGAAATTTGTTCGAATAAAGTTTTTCTTTCTAACCAATTGTATATGTGCACTTATTCTGATGAAAAAACCGAACCTTCAGAGTGTAGTCATTATAAGAACAACATAAATGATGTTTTTGGGAGCAGCGTATTAGCCGGTGAATTAAAGATACAACCTAAAGAACTTAGTGATTGCTTCAAAGACAAGTTGAATACATTTGATCATGATCGGATTAAGCTTAAAGACGATCTTGATGTGAAGAGAGAATACAATAATGTTGAGGTAGATAGTGATTTATTTGGCTGCCATGCTTTTGAGATTATATGGGATAGAAAAGATTATATAGATATTGATTCAAATCTTAGTTTAGACATTTCAAAAACTATTAAAAATATAGTATCTCAAAATTATTTGAATTTTGATAAAACTATGGTTTCACCAAAGGATTTTGAGATGCACATTAGACTTACATCTGA
Source organism: Eupeodes corollae (assembly GCF_945859685.1). NCBI lineage: Eukaryota > Metazoa > Arthropoda > Insecta > Diptera > Syrphidae > Eupeodes > Eupeodes corollae. The sequence continues at coordinate 293,169,893 of NC_079147.1, forward strand.
TATTCCTGTTTGTTTTGCTCCGCGAAGGCTATCAGTCTCAGAAAAAGGTACTGTGAGTGAAATAATAAAAGACCTATTGGAAAAACGAATTATTCAGCCAAGTAGTTCTCCGTATGCTGCACCAATAGTTTTAGTTAAGAAAAAATCTGGTGAAACCAGAATGTGTATAGACTATCGAGCATTGAACAAACGTACAGTAAGAGATCCTCATCCAATACCATTGATAGACGATTGCATTGAATACCTGGAGGGGAAGAAGGTTATGACCTTATTAGACCTTAAGAGTGGGTTTTACCAGGTAAAGGTAGCAGCAGATTCAACACAATTAACATCTTTCGTAACCCCGAACGGTCAATGGGAATTTCTTAAAATGCCTTTCGGCCTTAAGAATGCGCCCAGTGTTTTTCAGAGATTCATAATTCAAATTTTTCGTGAATTTATAGACAGAGGAGATATAGTTGTCTACCTAGATGATATATTAATTGCTAGTAAAACTATTACTGAACATTTTGAGATACTTACTAAAATTTTATGTTGTGTAGCGAAGAATGGGTTGGAGCTCAACTTGTCAAAATGTCGCTTTGCATATTCGAAACTTGATTACTTAGGGTTTAAAGTAACGGAACATGGCATCCAACCTAGTGATTCCCATATTCGAGCGATTGCTCAATATCCTGTGCCTAAAGACAGAAAGAAATTGCATTCATTTTTAGGACTTTGTTCATACTTTCGCAGGTTTGTCGAATCCTTTTCAAGAATAGCAAGACCTCTTTATAATTTATTAAAAGCTGAAACTCCTTTTAGATTTACTTCCGAATGCGAAGATGTTTTTCAGACTTTAAAGGAACGGTTAACATCTCCACCTGTATTGGCAATCTATAGTCCAAGGAAAGAAACAGAACTGCATTGCGATGCAAGTTCATTAGGGTATGGTGCAGTTCTACTCCAACGACAAGAAGATGATAAATTACATCCGGTAGCATTCTTCTCTAAAAGCACCACTGATCAAGAGGCCAAATACCATAGTTTTGAATTGGAAACTTTAGCCATAATTTCAGCTTTACGTCGGTTCCGTGTTTATTTGCAAGGTATTCCTTTTACAATCGTAACTGATTGCAGTTCTTTAACAATGACACTGAACAAAAAGAATGTTAATCATAGAATTGCTCGATGGGCCTTAGAGCTGGAGGATTATGATTATAAGGTCAAACATCGTAGTGGTGCCAATATGAATCATGTTGATGCCTTAAGCAGATGTAATGTTATATCCGTTATTGACTCTGAGGATGTTGATTTCCAACTCAGAGCAGCCCAAAATCGAGATGTAAAGATTTTGGAAATGAAAAACAAACTATATTTAAAAGATAATAATTCGTTTTTAGTTCAGGATGGTATTGTCTTCAAAAAAAATAAAAATGGTAAACTTCGATTCTATGTCCCATCTGAAATGGAAACTAATGTTATAAGAATGATCCATGAGAAAATTGGGCATTTAGGTGTAACAAAAAGCTCTGATCAAATTGGCCGTCACTATTGGTTTCCGAATGTTCAGGAAAAAGTTGAAAAATACATTAAAAATTGTATCCGTTGCATAATGCACTCAGCACCAGTTCGATCTAATATACGCAATTTGTTCAATATTCCTAAGGAGCCCATTCCATTCCATACAATACACTTGGATCATCTTGGTCCTCTCCCTTCAATAAAGTCAAAGAGAAAACATATATTAGTGGTAATAGATGCATTTACAAAGTTCACTAAATTATACCCAGTTGTATCTACAAGCTCAAAAGAAGTATGTGCAGCACTAAGAAAATATTTTGAGTATTACAGTAGGCCATCAAGAGTAATTACTGATAGGGGAACCTGCTTTACATCACTAGAGTTTAGTTCATTTGTTATAGACCAGAATATAGATCATGTTAAGGTGGCAGTTCATTCGCCACAGGCCAATGGTCAAGTAGAGCGAGTCAATAGGGTATTAACTGGCATGCTTGCTAAGCTTTCGGAACCAATCGAGCACTCAGATTGGGTTGTTACTTTAACACAAATAGAATTCGGACTAAATAACACTATACATCGCGCTATTCAAAATACACCAAGTCAATTGTTATTTGGTATTAACCAAAGGGGAGTAGTAATCGACAAATTAACAGAATTTCTTGATGATAAACAATTAAGTCAACTGGAAAGAAATCTTGAATTGTCAAGAGAAAAGGCTTCAGAAGCAATCACTAAGATTCAGGAATATAATATTAAATATTTTAATGAGCATAATAACCCGGCACGTATATACGATGAGGGTGATTATGTAGTAATAAAAAATGTAGATACAACAACCGGTGTAAATAAGAAATTGGTTCCAAAGTTCAGAGGCCCATACGTTGTTTACAAAATTCTACCTAATGATAGATACGTAATACGCGATATCGAAGGTTGTCAAATCACACAGCTGCCATATGATGGCATTGTCGAGTCTCGAAATATTCGACTTTGGAAGAATCGAGACTCTGAAGGTTCGGTTGATTAAGGGCGACACCTACCATCTCATGATTATAACTTAAGACTTGTTTGTTTAATTTAATCGTGGGCGATCAAATTGTCAGATTGGCCGAGTTGTAGTATAAAATTAAGGCAACTATCATTAATAATGTGTAATTCCCCTTATGTTTAGGTTTCAGAGTTTCGTAGCTAGATGTCGCACGCTGAGCGCGAAACTCTGAAACCTGAGACATAGAAGCGAGACAAAAGGTTGTTTGGCTCGCTCTCATAAAAATTTGTATTCTAACGGCTATTCTATTCAACGGACGCGCCCAAGCCAGTCGAATTAGATTTGTAGTCTTTAAATAAGAGTTATATTTTAATAAAGAAATTATATACCACAACGTCAGGTGTGGGGTAATACACCAAAAGAAAACTAAATTATTGTGTATATTACCTCTTTTTGCGGATTTAAAGCCAGCTATGACAAAACTCAACAAAGCACAATTGGTTGAAGCACTTCAGAGCGCTGGAGTAGATGTGCCAGACACGGCTTCTCTAGCTCAACTTCGGGCATTGTATGAAAGTACAGTTACAGTGGCACCCCAACAACCTTCTGGTGAGTTAACTGAGAAAACTCCACCTTCTGCTGAGCTAACCGAGGAAACTCCACCTTCTGCATCTCCGAATGGAGAGAATACTTCCGAAACACTGGCCGCTTCTGATAACAGGCACAGTAATACAGCTTCTGATGTCCAAGACTTGGAAGAAGAACAAGAGCTGGCCAGACTTGAGCGTCGGAAAAAAATCCTTGAGCTAAGGAAAGAATTGGACCAGATGGAAGCGCCCACAACATCTTCGGTTGCACCATGGCGTGCAGTGGACTTCTCAGACATCGAAAATGCTGTTCCTGCATTCAACGGTGACGATCCATACAGCATCACTAAATGGATAGTTGACTACGAAGATGTGACCGACTCGCTGGGATGCGATGACCGATGCAAGTACTTGTCTGCACGCCGTCTCATGCAGGGAACTGCGAAAATGCTGTTACGCACGGTCTACGTTGACAACTGGGATTCTTTGAAGCAAATACTTATCAAAGAATTCGACCATAAGATGAGCAGACAGCAGGTCTATCGTCAACTGAGTGAGAGAGTACGTCGTCAGGGCGAGCCACTTCTTCGATATGTCATATGTATGCAAGAACTTGGGTCACATGCTGAAATCGATGAGGCAGAGTTGATCGAATTCATTATCGATGGTTTGAGGGATTCACCAGCAAATGTCTCTATTCTTTTTGCCGCCAAAACTATAGTAGAGCTCAAAAACCTCTTGCCACGATACGAAAAAAGAAGAGTTCCGAGGACTATGGTTGCTAGGGCAACAACTTCTGGAGGAAATATGGTTCCCTCAACTTCAGCATCAAACAACGAGCAGTCCAAGAGATGTTTTAATTGCTCAAAGTATGGGCACATCGCAGCAAAATGTCCAAAGGAGCAACGACCAGCTGGATCCTGTTTCAAATGTGCTGACGAGGGGCACACTTACAAAAACTGCCCTTATATTGTGAAGACCAGAGTTGGAGCCGTGAACCGGGATGCCCTACATGATGACACCAAGGAGCTGACTCAGAGTTTGGATGCTGTTCAGATGGTGAGTGTCGCCTTTATGACAAATAAGAATAAGTGCACAAAATTTATCGATTGTTGTTCTCTTTTGGATACCGGTAGTCCGATTAGTTTCATACGAAAGTCTGTTCTGCCTGAAGAAATTAACGTTCAAGAATCATTAACGTATTCAAGATTTAAAGGATTAGGAAACATTAAACTCTTTACGTACGGTACGATTAATTGTTATATTAATATAAAAGATAATTTAAATCTTGTTTCCCTTATGGTTATTCCAGATGAAGTAACTCCTATACCTTTACTTATTGGTCGTGATCTCCTTGAAATCTTTAATATAAAACTTAACATGAACTGTAATAAAGTTAATATAACTTCTGAGCAGTGTCAAAATGAAATTTGTTCGAATAAAGTTTTTCTTTCTAACCAATTGTATATGTGCACTTATTCTGATGAAAAAACCGAACCTTCAGAGTGTAGTCATTATAAGAACAACATAAATGATGTTTTTGGGAGCAGCGTATTAGCCGGTGAATTAAAGATACAACCTAAAGAACTTAGTGATTGCTTCAAAGACAAGTTGAATACATTTGATCATGATCGGATTAAGCTTAAAGACGATCTTGATGTGAAGAGAGAATACAATAATGTTGAGGTAGATAGTGATTTATTTGGCTGCCATGCTTTTGAGATTATATGGGATAGAAAAGATTATATAGATATTGATTCAAATCTTAGTTTAGACATTTCAAAAACTATTAAAAATATAGTATCTCAAAATTATTTGAATTTTGATAAAACTATGGTTTCACCAAAGGATTTTGAGATGCACATTAGACTTACATCTGATATTCCTGTTTGTTTTGCTCCGCGAAGGCTATCAGTCTCAGAAAAAGGTACTGTGAGTGAAATAATAAAAGACCTATTGGAAAAACGAATTATTCAGCCAAGTAGTTCTCCGTATGCTGCACCAATAGTTTTAGTTAAGAAAAAATCTGGTGAAACCAGAATGTGTATAGACTATCGAGCATTGAACAAACGTACAGTAAGAGATCCTCATCCAATACCATTGATAGACGATTGCATTGAATACCTGGAGGGGAAGAAGGTTATGACCTTATTAGACCTTAAGAGTGGGTTTTACCAGGTAAAGGTAGCAGCAGATTCAACACAATTAACATCTTTCGTAACCCCGAACGGTCAATGGGAATTTCTTAAAATGCCTTTCGGCCTTAAGAATGCGCCCAGTGTTTTTCAGAGATTCATAATTCAAATTTTTCGTGAATTTATAGACAGAGGAGATATAGTTGTCTACCTAGATGATATATTAATTGCTAGTAAAACTATTACTGAACATTTTGAGATACTTACTAAAATTTTATGTTGTGTAGCGAAGAATGGGTTGGAGCTCAACTTGTCAAAATGTCGCTTTGCATATTCGAAACTTGATTACTTAGGGTTTAAAGTAACGGAACATGGCATCCAACCTAGTGATTCCCATATTCGAGCGATTGCTCAATATCCTGTGCCTAAAGACAGAAAGAAATTGCATTCATTTTTAGGACTTTGTTCATACTTTCGCAGGTTTGTCGAATCCTTTTCAAGAATAGCAAGACCTCTTTATAATTTATTAAAAGCTGAAACTCCTTTTAGATTTACTTCCGAATGCGAAGATGTTTTTCAGACTTTAAAGGAACGGTTAACATCTCCACCTGTATTGGCAATCTATAGTCCAAGGAAAGAAACAGAACTGCATTGCGATGCAAGTTCATTAGGGTATGGTGCAGTTCTACTCCAACGACAAGAAGATGATAAATTACATCCGGTAGCATTCTTCTCTAAAAGCACCACTGATCAAGAGGCCAAATACCATAGTTTTGAATTGGAAACTTTAGCCATAATTTCAGCTTTACGTCGGTTCCGTGTTTATTTGCAAGGTATTCCTTTTACAATCGTAACTGATTGCAGTTCTTTAACAATGACACTGAACAAAAAGAATGTTAATCATAGAATTGCTCGATGGGCCTTAGAGCTGGAGGATTATGATTATAAGGTCAAACATCGTAGTGGTGCCAATATGAATCATGTTGATGCCTTAAGCAGATGTAATGTTATATCCGTTATTGACTCTGAGGATGTTGATTTCCAACTCAGAGCAGCCCAAAATCGAGATGTAAAGATTTTGGAAATGAAAAACAAACTATATTTAAAAGATAATAATTCGTTTTTAGTTCAGGATGGTATTGTCTTCAAAAAAAATAAAAATGGTAAACTTCGATTCTATGTCCCATCTGAAATGGAAACTAATGTTATAAGAATGATCCATGAGAAAATTGGGCATTTAGGTGTAACAAAAAGCTCTGATCAAATTGGCCGTCACTATTGGTTTCCGAATGTTCAGGAAAAAGTTGAAAAATACATTAAAAATTGTATCCGTTGCATAATGCACTCAGCACCAGTTCGATCTAATATACGCAATTTGTTCAATATTCCTAAGGAGCCCATTCCATTCCATACAATACACTTGGATCATCTTGGTCCTCTCCCTTCAATAAAGTCAAAGAGAAAACATATATTAGTGGTAATAGATGCATTTACAAAGTTCACTAAATTATACCCAGTTGTATCTACAAGCTCAAAAGAAGTATGTGCAGCACTAAGAAAATATTTTGAGTATTACAGTAGGCCATCAAGAGTAATTACTGATAGGGGAACCTGCTTTACATCACTAGAGTTTAGTTCATTTGTTATAGACCAGAATATAGATCATGTTAAGGTGGCAGTTCATTCGCCACAGGCCAATGGTCAAGTAGAGCGAGTCAATAGGGTATTAACTGGCATGCTTGCTAAGCTTTCGGAACCAATCGAGCACTCAGATTGGGTTGTTACTTTAACACAAATAGAATTCGGACTAAATAACACTATACATCGCGCTATTCAAAATACACCAAGTCAATTGTTATTTGGTATTAACCAAAGGGGAGTAGTAATCGACAAATTAACAGAATTTCTTGATGATAAACAATTAAGTCAACTGGAAAGAAATCTTGAATTGTCAAGAGAAAAGGCTTCAGAAGCAATCACTAAGATTCAGGAATATAATATTAAATATTTTAATGAGCATAATAACCCGGCACGTATATACGATGAGGGTGATTATGTAGTAATAAAAAATGTAGATACAACAACCGGTGTAAATAAGAAATTGGTTCCAAAGTTCAGAGGCCCATACGTTGTTTACAAAATTCTACCTAATGATAGATACGTAATACGCGATATCGAAGGTTGTCAAATCACACAGCTGCCATATGATGGCATTGTCGAGTCTCGAAATATTCGACTTTGGAAGAATCGAGACTCTGAAGGTTCGGTTGATTAAGGGCGACACCTACCATCTCATGATTATAACTTAAGACTTGTTTGTTTAATTTAATCGTGGGCGATCAAATTGTCAGATTGGCCGAGTTGTAGTATAAAATTAAGGCAACTATCATTAATAATGTGTAATTCCCCTTATGTTTAGGTTTCAGAGTTTCGTAGCTAGATGTCGCACGCTGAGCGCGAAACTCTGAAACCTGAGACATAGAAGCGAGACAAAAGGTTGTTTGGCTCGCTCTCATAAAAATTTGTATTCTAACGGCTATTCTATTCAACGGACGCGCCCAAGCCAGTCGAATTAGATTTGTAGTCTTTAAATAAGAGTTATATTTTAATAAAGAAATTATATACCACACAACCAGAATTTATATTTTTTTTCTTGACACATGACAAACAGCTGATTTGATATTGACAAGGAAATTCAATAGATTTCCCTATTTGCTACATTTTTTGACAAAACAGAACTATAATATATAGCAAAATATTTCACAAACACGGATTTATGCAACGTTAAATAAAGCCGTATGCCTTCAATTTCTATATCTGCTAATCAAATTCTATTCAATAAGACTGTTTATCTCTGAAGTTCTTTAACAAGAGTTGTTTAAAACAAACAATTCAACTCATCTGGAACCTCCTTTTCTCATCGACGCCAATTCCTTTTTAACGAACCTCGCATCTCAACGGAATACCGATACAAATGTTGAGATATATCGCAAGATTTTCCTAAAAATTTCCTCTGAGCTCAAGCCCAAAACTGGAAATCCACTTTAACGGACGGAACCAAAGCCCCAGAGACTACAATTTTTGCAATCACAATTGAAGATAGTAGCACGGTACTTTTTGGATTACTTCCACAAACAGCACCCATCTTAACTGCAGAAGCTTTTGCCATTTTTACTGACATTCAAAAGATCATAGAAGAAGGAAATAAACAAGTTATCTGTAAGACAGTTTCTCTACGATTAAAGCTATTATAAATAACAAGAACTGGTTAATTCAAACCAGCACATAAAACTGACATGTACCCATACCTCACAAACAGCCCAAAACCTTTGCAACTAGAAGCTCAATAGTATTATATTAGTTTCCACGTGTAACAGGGGAATACAACGTCATGTTAATTTTAATTATTAATGAACACACTCTGAAGTGTCACTTGTATAAATCCACCACTTACAGCAACAAGAACTTACCACAAACAAAACCCTACGTTTGACCCCTACCCCGAACACCAATTTAGCTATGGTGAAGTTAAGTGTTAAGGTGATGAATTTGTGCTAACCACAAAACAAAACCTCTAAACCAGTTGTGCATCCAAAAAAATCTAAGAAAACACAAAAAAGAGAAAGTTTCTTATTTGATTCGATATTTACCTTCGAAGCTACAAAGTTCAATAACAATAAAATGTTACTGGAACAAGTTCAGTTTGTGCAAAGTCTTCTGGACCAATATCAAATCAATTTATTGAATTCTTTATTCATAAATTTCACATTAACCATAATTCTTCTGGGACTGCTCATCAATGCCATCGAACCTCATCTGCCGGCTTTTATAACCCAATCATTCCGCTATGGTAAGCACAGCCACAAGGGACAACAGAATGCTCTCGTCGGGAAATTAGAAGTGCCTAAATCTTGGTTCAGTCATTTTTATGTTTTTGCCTTTGGGTGGTCTTTGCTGGCACTGAGTCTCAATTTGAAGTCTCTCATCCATGGAAGTTCGGCGCCGGAGTGTGTTGTTGATTTTCTGGACTTTGTAGCTGGTGGCAAGGAAAGAAAAGTCTTGGTTAACTCGACTTCAGGGCTCGTGGCGACAGTTCTCATCACGATGCAGTGTGTTCGACGATTCTATGAGACAAATTTCATACAGATCTTCTCGCCCAAGAGTAAAATCAATTTGTCACACTACATCGTTGGATACTTTCACTATTTTGGATGTATTACAGCGGTATTGGCCAACACAGAGGGATTCGTGCGAGGTTTGTGATTCAACATACTTCGTCGCAAGTTCATTTGAGTAAAGGAGATTTTATCGTTTCAGGAACAACACCATCGTCATTCTCAATCCAGAAGATCACCTTCATGCAGTACATTTGCTGCTTCATTTTCCACTTCAGCTGGTCCCAGCAATACAAGTCCAACATGATTCTAGTCAATCTGCGTAAGGATGCCGCTGGCAAAACAGTCACCGACAAACACCTCATGCCACAAGGTGGATTCTTTGAGTTCGTTTCGTCGCCTCATATGTTCTTCGAAGTTGCTATGTACGTGGCTATCTCTGGAGTAATTCCAGGCAGTAGCACTTGGGCTTACATCGTCATTTGGGTAATTGCCAATCAGGTAAAGTTGCAGGGAAATCATTGCTTGAGTTTCTCTTTTTAACTTTGATTGTTTTATATTGTTTGCAGACTGAAAACGCTTGGCTCACGCACAAATGGTACAAAGATAACTTCAAGAACTATCCAAAGAGACGTTATGCCATATATCCATACATTCTCTAGATTAGATATACAATTAGATTTGGAACTTTTAAAAGGATACATTCCATAATCTATTAACAATTAAGTGCAATAGTTTTTAAGATATAACACGTTTACTTTCAATTTGATTCCTTGTCAGGTGCTATTTCTTAAGTTTAACAAACGAAAAATAAGACTTTTGGTTCCAACGCTTGGTTGCGTTATATTTTTTAAGAACTATTTTTTTTATTATAAAAAAGAAACAAACAAAAATGTAAGCTTTAATTTAAATTAAAAACCGTAAATATTGATTTTTCATGTGACGAAAATAAAGTTGCATGCACCATTGAAAACCATTTTTGTTTATTCTATGTTTAACAACAGGTAAAAAACACTGACCAGTAAAAAATCTAAGTATAGATAAAGAAGTGAAAAGCAAAAGGGGTGTTGAGGTCTGGTGGAACATTAAACATTGCAACACTTGATTCCTTTTCGTAAACCTTTTTGAATTCCTATATTTCTTTTGAATTGCAATAAAACTACTTTGGAGAAAGTTTGCTTTGAAATACAAGGAACAATTTAAAAATATTGTAGAACAATTAACGATGGTCATTAAGAAACGCTCTCGATTGCCGCAAGTGGTTCTCGTAACCGTTATTTTACCACTTGTCGAGGTTATGTCACCAAAAAAAGTGAACAGGTGCATGTAGATTGTTCTAATGATTTTTTTATTCATATGCTAAAGCAGAACTGATCTTCTTGTGGCCTTTTGAAGATCCTTAATTCTATTGGTGACAAGAGATAACTTAGAGACGAATGTCACTAGACCGCCAGGTGCCTCACTAAATGTTCCAATTCAAAATGAAGACTATTCTAAAAAACTTGGAATTAATTGGTTCTGGGAAACTTCTGTGCAAGTTTTGTCATCTGTTCTCTATTCTTACGGGCTCTTACGGAGTACTTAGAAATCAGCACCTGTTCAGACAATTCCAACACAGGAAAATGTTCTTTATCCAATTACATTGGTCAACTGGTTGAGTTTCTTTTAGATGCACACAGGGCTTTGTATTCCTTGTTGACCCGAAGGTAGATATTTTTGAAAAACAAGGCATCTATAGATCTAAAAAGCTTCAGATACAGAAAAGATAATTTGCGTAGGCTCTTACAATTGTTATCGTACCATATAGTATTTCGTGGAATAAATGAATGGGTGTTATTGCTATGAGTAGATAGAGCTGATTGTTTAATCACATTTATTATTTTTTCGTCTAATTGGTCAATTTCGGATTTTGATGGAGATGGCAAGGAACTGCAGTTGTAAATTTAAACGAGATTTGTAAAGATGATCATTACTTTATTTCCATTTGAGCTAGAGAAATTTACTTGGAATTCTTTGGGGAGCTTCAACCTGAAGCATAAATTCAACTTGTATTGGTAAATGAGCTGACAAATTTGAAGTCAGTACATAATTTTAGTTTAAATATACGGGAACTATTGAATATTTTGAGTAAGCCATTGAAATTTGAAAAACAGGTATGTTTTCTATGTTTATAAGTTTTACAAACTCACAATTTAGAGTTTTTTTAACCCCACGCTAGGCCCTTGTTCTCAACGGACTGTTGCACCACCCAATTTATTTCATTATCTGTTCAAAAGGATTTTATTTTTGTCGATATGTTCTCCCAAAAAGTTTAACAGATTCGTCAAAAGCTCGAGCAATTGTACCGTAGTTTGTTTTCTGTAGCTTAATAACATTGGCTAAGTATTTTTTGTTTTCCTATATTCTCATCTTGATGTAAGATACCTACAACTACATTTGCAACAAATCGACCCTGTATATCGATGGTTTCACCAATGGAAATCTCCAAAAAATTATCTTTTACTCGTAGATATATTTTAAACTCATCGGAAACACGAGTTAATACGTTATCAACATAATTTTTTCTTATTGTAGATTTGTCTGGTTTAATTTCTTTTGTGTACTTTTTGAAAAATATGTGTTGTTAAGTTTACGATTATATTAATTTTTTAAATGTATGAAGTTTTATTGAAATACTTACTTACTTACTTAAGGTGGCGCTACAGTCCTGTGTGAACTAGGGCCTCACCCAACAAACTTCTCCATCTAGCTCGGTCCCTAGCTAGATGTCTCCAGTTTCGCGCTCCAAGTTGGGTGAGGTCACCTTCCACTTGTGTGCGCCACCTGATCCGCGGTCTTCCTCTACTGCGCTGTCCGGTGGGTGCGGATTCGAAGACTTTCCGGGCCGGAGCATTGGTTTCCATGCGCTCTACGTGACCCAGCCATCTTAGTCGTTGTACTTTTACTCTTCTGGCTAAGTCTACGTCGCTGTACAGCTCGTACAGTTCGTCGTTCCATCTTCTCCTCCACTCCCCTTCGATGCATACGGGACCGTAGATCACACGAAGAACTTTTCTCTCGAAGCGACCCAAGGTGCTTTCATCCGCTTTTGTCATGGTCCATGCTTCTGCACCGTATAGCAGGACGGGGATGATAAGGGTCTTATATAGCAACACTTTGGTCCCTCGAGAGAGGACATTACCACTCAATTGCTTTCTTAGTCCAAAGAAACAGCGGTTAGCAAGAGTTATTCTGCGTTTGATCTCAGCGCTGGTGTTGTTTTCTGCGTTTACAGCGGAGCCTAGGTAGACGAAGTCCTTGAGTTCTTCCGATTATCTCAATGTCATCAGCATATGCCAGTAATTGGACAGACTTTTGAAAGATAGTGAATCTAGTGTTGACGTGTGAGCTCTGCACTGTTCTTTCAAGCACGATGTTAAAAAAATCGCATGACAGCGCATCACCTTGTCTAAAACCTTTTTTGACATCAAAAGGTTCTGTTAAGTTGTTTCCAACCTTTATGGAGCAGCGTGAATTCTCCATGGTCATCCTGCACAAACGGATAAGTTTGGCAGGGATGCCAAAACTAGACATGGCTCTATACAGCTGGTCCCTGTAGATACTGTCATATGCTGCCTTGAAATCGATGAAAAGATGGTGGGTGTCGATTTGGTGCTCTTGAGTTTTTTCCAGGATCTGCCGTAATGTGAATATTTGATCAACTGTTTTATTGAAATATGCAGGCAAAATTATGCTCAATGAGGCAAAGTATGCAATTACATCAAAATATGCGCCAATGATTGAATGAAAAACTATCTGATTCTTTTGCTTTTGCTAAGGCTGTCCAAAAAAAATATGTATTTGCATCGAAATCCGGGCCCTGCTCATAAGAAATGAAAATTTCCATCAACTAAATAAGATACTAAAATAATTTAAACTGTACCTAAAAGACAAAGATTTGTATTTTACAAAATCATCATTTATTGTAAAGAGCTATGTTGTGTTTTACTTTAGCTTTAAAAAAGTTATATTTTAAAAAACCTGATGCTATAGAAAAAATATAAGTTGTTCCTTTGCGGTACAGCACAAAACATAATTTTTCGACCAGTATTATTGATCAATTACATTAACGCCTCTTCTTCCCAAGGTCATAAAAAAAGCTTATAAATTATCAATTTTAAAAATATCCAAGGACCGAAATCTTCTTAATGACGAACTGAATAGTTTTCATAGTGAACTAGTTATTTGATGGTTTATCTCACCGAATAGTCAAACAAATCTTTCCATCGTTTTTTGGAGAAAGTAAGATTTCATTGCACTTGATATTTCAAAAGAATTGAATAAAATCTGGTACTTTTCTCTCTTATCGAAAATGCAAGTTTTCGATATCGACGAATCACAACTTTTTTGAAGTGGATATTGTCTTTTTGAAACTTGAAACTTAATGGGGGATAAGAATCCGCGTGGAATCAAATTCTTCGAAAACTCAATGTTGTCTTGTACCATTTAAGGAAGATATGATCTAATTGTCAACTATGAGTTATACTTGCATAAACAACTTGATATTTTAGTATGTGCTTCATCAATCTACTACTGTGGAACGCCAAAAATTCCATAAAATTTTTGTTTTTTTGATGATGCAAAAAATTAGTCTCTGCTTCTAATTTGGGTTGAATCTTCAAACCCTATATACGTCCAAAACTTGATAGCCCCCATCTTTGAGCTGATGTTCTAGTAACTTATTATAGCCCTTTGCGCACTATTCCAACACGAGCTATTAAATTCACAATAACGTCATTGAATTATGTACGTCACTCGAACACTTTCGTAAAATTTCTCGTTTCTCACTTTTTTACCATTATTTTAACAGAATTTGCTAAAGTTAAAATTTAAAGAACCCAATTTAAGGAGACGAATTCATTGTTATACCGTATTAATCATAAAAATTCGATTATTTCCAATAAGTTTATCCTTCATTCCAATTTCAGCCGAACTATAGTGATTGGTTCATTAGCCTTACTACAAGAATGTGTAATGCCTGACCACCTTCTGTCTTACCATTGCCATTGAAGTGCTCAAGAACTCAAAACCAATGTAGACCGATATCTCTATTCTGACCTCAGTTTTTATTTACAATATATAGGAACTAAATGGCCAATATTGCAATCGTCAAACATTTTGATTTAAATCCATCGGTTTCGGCGATCCCGTCCGTCTTTCTGTCCTTGCCCCTTCATTATGTAGTAAGACAACAAAATTGAGTAGTCCCCATACAAAAACTTGAATTATCTCAAAAACAGACTCATAGATTTTTTCTTAACTTAGCTTCTTTCAATTTAAAAAATACATATTTTTATTCGTCTAGTGATTACCCCTCATAATAACGTTATTTTGTTTTTAAAATTTGTTCACGAACTTATTAACCATCTATGTAAGTAATATTTAGTGACCAAGAATTTCAATTATTTTAAATTTTTAAAAAGTATACTTTTTTTAAAGTCGTTATCTCAAAACAAGTCAATATTGTGAAAACGTATATTTACAAGCACTTATTTACTCCTAACTTTACTTTAGATGGCACTACAGTCGAGCGGACCTGGGCCTCAACCAACATGTGTCTAAAGCAAGCTCCGTCCCTAGCTAGCTGTCTCCAGTTTCGCACGCCAACTTGGTCTAGGTCTTCTTTCACCTGCGTGTGCCACCTGAGTCGCGGTCTTCCTTTACTGCGCCGTCATTCGGAATTGGATTAGAAGAACTTCCAGGCTGGAGCGTTGATGTCCATTCACTCTACATGACTCATGCATCTAAGTCGTATCGCTGTACAGCCCGCACAGTTCGTAGTTGTATCTTCCCCTCTACTCTCCATCTATGCAGACGGAACTAATAACCACTAGAAGAACTTTTCTTTTGAAGAATCCTAAGACTCTCTCATCTTTCTTAGGCAGGGCCCAAGCCTCCGCCTCAGGGCCAAAAATGAGAACCGGAATGATGAGTGTCTTATAGATGGTGATTTTAGATGCTCGAAGGATGACTTTACTACTCAATTGCCTTCTAATGCCAAAGAAGTCGTTTGAATTCAGCTTGTTTTCGTTGTCTGAATTTAAAGCGTCCTCAACTACCGCAAAATTAGAGCTGTCCATGGTGACGTTTTTTTCCAAGACGTCGACGTTGAATGTACTTTTTTAATGACAGCATATATTTGGTCTTGCCCCCACTGGCCACTAAAACTATCTTCTCAGCTTCTGTTGCAATGCTGAAAACGCTCCACTGACATCACGCTTTGATCTTTCAGTTATATCAATATCATCGGCGTATCCGAGTAATGGGGTGGACCTTTAAAAGATTGTGCCTCTATTGTTGACGGGGGTGTTTTGCATAATTCTTTAGAGAACGATGTTGAAGAACTCGCATGACAATGCATAGTCTAAAACCTTTTTTAACATCAAATGCATCTTGAAATGAAGGATTTTGCAAAAGAATTAAATATTTTTTTTTTTAAACTTTGGAGTAATTTTTTAACAAGGAAATCACGAAATAAGAAAATATTTGAAGGAAAAGAAATATTCCAAGAAAAAATAAATTCCCTTTTGGATTTTCTAAAGGACTCGATGTATACTCACCCATATAACAGAGCCCCTCGTAGCGAGTCCCCGAAAATTTGGTACGCTACGAATACGAATACAATTAAATCATAAGCCCCGAATGAAATCAAAAAAGCATTGGGCAGGTTCAGGCAACATAAGAGACTTCATTTTCAGTCAACGTCATTCTTTGAACGTAAATTTTGACCAAGGCAATTAGTTACTTTTCCAAGTGTCGTAAATTTCAAATTCAGAACTTTACTTCACAAACCTCTACATTTGGTTCATAATACAAGAACTACCAAACACATTATTGTCTACAAAACACTACTCATACAAGCTACAAGCCCATTACGATTTGTCTTTTGTATTGTAGAGAAATATTACTTGTTTCTTTTTTAAATTGACAAGAAGTCCTTTTACAGAAAACTTAAATGGTCTTTATTTTCTTCTTAGGATTTTCGAAAATCCTTGGACAATTTCAGGTTTTTCTTGAAGCATTTTATAAAACCTTTGGAACTGAATATTATTTGTGATAACTTTTTTTGCCCTTCAAAAAAATACAAGTAAACACTTTCACATTAAAACAATAGTAAAACTTACATGTTTCTTTTACATATTTATTTTTATTTAATTTATCTTCGCATGCTAAATATTTTTTCGTTTTCGATTGAACTCAAATCAAAATAACTGTTCGTAGAAATAGATTCCTATTCATTCGTCGCTGGTGATACCACTTTTCACGAACTCTGAATTTCGTATCAAATTTTTCTAGTACGACGGGAGCAATGATACTTTTTTTCGGTGTTCGTACTACGAATCTATTACGACGGGCCTGTGATAAGGCTAAATGTGATTTCTTTTTCATTTTCCTAACTTGGCTAATTAAGAACGCTTGTCGTATTAATAATGACGTTATCATTTTATGCCCCAATTCCTTATTCTGAAGGATTAGATTATATTTAAATTAAATATACTAATAACCGTTAGTAGAATTTTACCAGGAATGTCAAAAAATTGCTCGTACATCAATCAAATGTTCGTATACTGCTATATTCTCTAACAAAATGGAAATAACGGTTCTTTTTGAAATGTAAATTGTGCACTGTAATGTAATGATGTTGAGAGATCTATGTTCAGTATGCCGTGGTGTATTGATCTTTTCAATTGTTTTTTTTTTTTTTTTTTAATTTTGCGAAGTTTATTTTGAGAATGGAGGCTTCTCATAAAATAGTACTTCTTGAAGTAAGAAAACTAATTTTTAAACTAAGAAAGGACGGAAAAAGTTATGCTGTGATATAGTTAACCAGGGTTTACAGCTCAATATTTATTAAAAAATGAAAGCTTTGAAGTGGCCTCAGCAAGATGTCGAAAAAAAATGCTAGACTTTCATATGGAACAAAAAAATTGAAAGAATGGTAAAGGCTGATCCCAAGTCAAGTGCTCCTAAAATAGCTGCTGACATTCAAGCAAATGATGCAATATCGCTTAACCCTCAAACTGTTCGGAACTTTCTGCAGGGATATAATGGCCCCGCACGGTACAAAAAAAAAACACTATATTTTAAAACGCTTGAACTATGCGAATGCACACGTTTCGAAACCAGATGATTTGTGGAAGAATGTGTTATACCTTGACGAGAGCAAGTTTAATGTCTTTGGGTCAGAAGGTGGCAGATTTATGTGGAGGAAACCAAACACAGCATTAGATGTGAAGAATTTGCAATCAACGGTGAAACATGGAGGCGGAAATGTCTTAGTCTGGGGAGCTATGGGGGCCAATAGTGTGGGAAATTTAGTTTTTATAGAAACAACAATGGATAAAAACAAATATTTAAAAATTTTAAAAGAAAATTTAAAAGCCAATGCTTTAAAAATTGGCCTTAAAGACTACATTTTACTTGGGACAGACAATGATCCTAAGCATTCATCAAGGATAGTAAAGGAGTGGCTTCTCTATAATGTTAAATCACAATTGCCTTATCCTCCACAATCCCCAAATCTTAATCCCATTGAGCATCTTTGGGATTATTTATTAAGAAAGTTCCGAGAATCAAAAATAAGTAATAAAAACCAGCTTAAAGCCGGTATATTGGAAGAATTGAACAAAATTTCGCTGGAAGTCACTTCAAAACTAGTTTTCTCTATGACGAATCGCCTTCAGGTTGTTATAAAAGCAAAAGGTTATCACACTCGCTACTAAAACTTACATATAAATACATAATTAAGTTTTTTATCACTGTACTTGCAATTTTTTGACCTTTGATTTCCTACTTTGCCTAAGTTGTTGCATTTTTTTTTCTTCATGAAGTTTGCACTAATGTATTCTTTTCTGTTTACCTTATATAATAAACAATACCAAAATTGAAAAAAGAATGGTTGAAAATCTGCTTTTCTTTAAAAACCTTAGCTATTATTTTGAAGAATCAATTGTATGAACAATTTTTTGATATAGTGTAAGATTTCAGCAATTTTTCAGAATTTTTCTACACTTTTTATTCCGATATTAAAGTAGAAAAAAAGGACAACTTTGTTTAAATTAGTTAAACTCTTCTTTCCAGCTTATATCTTTTTTAATTTTATTGCAAAAAAAACTCATCTTTATAAAAGAAAAAACTCGTGAATTTGTGATCGAATAGAAGGAAAAACACACGCACAAAACTTCCTTTCGTTCAAATGGGATGGAACTCTTATAGAAAATAGCGGTATTCACTTGACGTTCACTTAATTTATTTAAAGAGGAAGCTAGAAAAACAAAAAAACAAAGATTTTAAAACTTATTTATCTTGCTATTGAAACAATAATCGAATCCTTACCTGTAAGGATAACCTTGTGCTTTCGACCTGAACACGGATAGCAAAAATGAAAAGAATACTGCGACGAGAATTAAGCCAGCAATTGCCATGATGCGTCCTTTGCGCATATCATTCTGCCAACCAGATTCAGTAAGAAGAATCATTCCAAGGACAATCATAGCGTCTATTTATACAAAAAAGAAAACAACAAATAAATCAAAGACCCAGAAAAATTCCATAAAACTGTACTTACTAAGGAACATAACAATATAGGTCTCAATAACCAATTGACCCTGCGACGATCCATGGATGTAAGCCACTCCACCATTCTGGCTTTTATGAACGAGAGGTGGACTACGAATGTGATTCCACATCTGTCCCGAAATCATAGCGAAGCAGAAGAGCACAGCTATCGAGCCCCACAACTGTTTGTTGTACAGAAATTCTAGATTATTCCTACGCAGATACAAGAAAGCTCCCAGCAAGGCAGCCAGAGTGATGACAGCAACAGTTCCAGAGTAGTTCGGTGGTCGGAATACTCGGATCTGGATGTCGGTGCGTTCGTGAACGAATTTAGCAATTGATTCGGCAGCAAATCCAACTCGATGGATGTCCATGGTGTCGGCACCTTTTGGCTTACCCTTGGCCGGGAAGTGCATAAACACGGGCGCTGTATTCAAACGAAGCATTTGGAATACATCGGAGCCATCGTCAAAGTCGACCATGGCAAAGAAGAGTTTATTCGAGTAGATCGGTGAGTAGCGGTAGGAGTTGGCAACAATGTTGAATTCGTCGTGGGCATGGCGACAAATCTGACATTGCCGAGAGGGTGCCAATGCAGTGAGCATCACTATCACAGAATAATTGCGGGGCGATTGTTTAACGTAGTCGCGGAACTTTTGTCCGTTGAAGCGAAGCAGAGACTTTTTCATGTTCATGTCGAGAAGGTTCTGAACTTTCTCCGAAATGGTGAGTCCACCCTGGATGGGAAAAGAAGAGTACACATTTTATTTAAGAAATCGATAATTTCAATTAAACTCAAATCGGACAGGGTTTAGGCATGAAAGGGAAGGATTTTACATTTTGTGTCTAATTAACAATTTCTACTTTTGATATTTTAATGAGAATCTCATTAGTTTTCTTATCAGTTTGATTTTTTTATGTTACACACATTCTGTACGTGACGTGGCCTGAGACTTGAAGAGCACACCCTAGACATTAGATTTTCTTGTATGAAGCTCCTCATGACTTACCTTTTGTTTACTCTGGGCATCGGTTATTACCAAACAAGCTATAACCACCAGGGTAAAGATAAATAACGTCCGCAGAAGCAGCATATTTATTTTTTGAAATTATTTTGATCTTTGTATGAATTTAATTCGAATGAAAAAGTTAAGAAAAAATTTTGACTATGATCAAAAAGAGCCAAACAACAAACCCGGCTAAATATATGATGTGTCAAAGGTGACAAGCTGAGTGGAATTGAAAAATGAGTGGTAAGGTAGTTCAGTTCAGGTGTTTAATGTGAGCTCTTGGGGTGGTTACACACTCCCAGTTTCTGTTAAAATTCTAGTTATTAAAGTAATATTCTAGTTATTAAAGTAATATTTGATTTAAGATAGATTTGAAAACAAAAAAAATTGCTAAAAGTTAATTTTCATTAATTTTTGCTTTGGAAACCAAAAATGACCAAGAACTCATTCCGTACAGTTAGTTTTAAAACAGATTAATGGTAATCACTTCAAATTACATTTAATTTTTCAGAGATGTTTTAAGGGTGGAATAAAAATCAATACTTGTGGTACTGGGCTCTTCTAATCACATCTGAAATAGTTGGGTGACGTTACATAGGTCAAATCAAAGCCAGTAAATACAATTGCCTAGTTATTTCGATTATTAACTATAAATTTATTTACTTAACTTTAGATGGCGCTACAGCACATTGTGCTCCTGGGCCTTAAGTAATAACTTTCGCCAGCTTACTCGATCTTTAGCTTGCTGCCTCCAGTTTCGAATACCAAGTTGACGTGCGTCAGCCTCAACTTGATCACTCCACAGGAGATGAGGCCTGTCTCTGCTTCTTGTTCCCTCAGGCTTGGCGTTGAATACCTTACGGGCTGGTGCTTCGGTTTACATTTGCTTGAAATGCCCTAGCCATCTTAAGCATTGTACACGCAGTTTTTTTACTGCTGTACAGCTCGTATAACTCCTGATTAAATCTCTTCCGGCAGATATTACTTTACCTGCCGACACAAACCGTACCATAGATCGTACGCAGAACCTTCCTCTCAAAGATACCAAGAGATCCTTCATCCGCCTGGGAGAGGGTCCATGCTTCTGCACCATACGGCAAGACTGGGATGATTGAAGTTTTGTATAGTGTCTCTTTGGTACTTTGCAATAGGGCCTTATTCCTCATCCGCTTACTTTAGCCAAAGAAACAGCGATAAGCAATGGTAATTCTGCGTTTGATCTCGGCGCTGATGTTATTTGCAGTGCCCACATAAACAAATTCGTTTACCACCTTTAAGAGTCAATTGATACATTTTGACCAAGTCTACGGTGTGAATCGACTCTATTTGATGACAGTAAATTCTTCGTTTTGTCCTCGTTAATGTCAAGACCCATTTTCTTTGCCTCAGACTAGACTTTAGAGAAAGCACCCATCAATGCTCGCTTGGTTCTTCCCATAATGTTGATGTCATCTGCATATCCAAGATATTGTGTGGATTTTTGAAAGATGGCACCACTTGTATTGGCGTTGGTGTTGCACACCACTCTTTCAAGAACAATATTGACGCAGTTACATGACAGTGCATCGTCCTCTGGTGGTTTCGAAGGTTTCGGTCGATTCTCTTCCAATTTTGACTCAGCAACGAGCATTTTCCAGCGTCATCCTGATAAGTCGCATCAAACTGGTAGGGATACCAAAGCTAAGACTCAACATGGCACGGTATAGTTCGTGTTATGACCTTCAGCATCAATCGTTATGCTACAACCTTAAACTAACTTATTCATATTATATATTGTAACTCTTAACTATCTATATACCTTTCTCACTAAAACATCGAATTATGTTCTTTCTTTTTACATTTTAATAAATTGGATTTAACCTTTGAAAAATGTGGTTGACATTCTTTTCATTTCAAGCTTTCTTATTTTCAACATATATTAAATTCCAGCAGGCTACAACAGTTCGTTCCAACTGTTAGGTTGTTTCAGTAAAATGTTTATTTCAATAAAACGTTTCATTCTAAAAGCGCAGCATTTGCGCAGATGTCACGCTATAAGCTCTCATCATTAATCAATAAAAAAAATTAAATAAGGTGGTGCAACAGTCCATTGAAAACTAGAACCTAGTCACTAACAACTGTCGACTACTCCTGTATGCGAGTAATGTTGTCAGGGATTTAGGGGACCTTGAGTCCGAATCCAAACAGCTTATTTGAAAAAGCGCATTTAATTACAAAAGGATCAATTCAATTCCTGTCAATTCCTCGCAAGAGGCAGTGAAAAATTATTGAACACAAGACCTCTGGCGTAAAAGTCCAACGTAAAAACCATCACGCCACGGGTACTACATTTGTCAGTTAACAAGTAAAAACTATTCTATTACTAAAGAGTTTGGATTCACTACAAACTCTGTGAAAATTTTACATTATCACTTTAAAAAACTAAAGCGCCTTTAGGTCGCCATGAGCCTCCTTTTCAGTTGACCGTAGTGAAATTGGTGGACAAATTTGAACTGTTTGAACAGGTGAGTGGCGTAAGCCTTAAGCCCTAAAGCATCTAAGATTCACCAGCAATATCAAAATTCGTGACGGTTTTATCCTTTGAAGTGGTGATCACAATTGGCCATTAAGATCTTGTGAATTGACACCTTTAAATTTGTATCGATTACAGCTGAAAATGTGCAAATTGGTAATAGAGAAGGATATGGTGCTGCAACCGTAGCCTTAGCAGCCATTTATGGCTGAATCAAAAACTCACTTCAGCTTCGGCTCTGTCTGCGTTACGGTGGGCCTGCTTCGAGGTTGCTTTGAATGACATATCTATTATTTCATTACTCCAAAGAGCAAATATTTTGTTTATTGACATTTTTTTTACAGCTGTTGAACTTGAGCTTCCGTTTGGAGTCTTATTACGTTACATTACGTTCTTCTCCTTACGATTGTCAAACGAAACGTGAGTTCGAAGCTCCATTGTGATATCATGCATTGAATTCCTATGGCTGAACTCGTAACCGTCAGGTGAAGCCGAAGCAGAAGCGTGTTTGTGATTTAGCCATTAGCCTTACAATAAAATAAACATCCATTCCATTCTTTTTAAAAAAAATAGCTTTTCAAATATCTAAATTTAACCCCCCTTTTTAAAATATTAAACTTCAAATTAAAATGCATTTTTGACAAAGAATTCTGTTTCATAAGCTTAAGTAAATTGGCATTAGAAACACATTTGACGTTTATTATTTCTCATCTAATTATTTTGTTTGATTGTAGAGTTACAGAGTTATATAATTATAAAAGTTGACTTTCAAACATTTTGTTTATTTACATGCAAGTATCATCGCTACCTTAAGACCACATATGTCAGATTCTACATTACCCTCATGTCGATAAAAAAGTTCTATTTGGTACACAAATTTTCATTCCCAAATTTCCAATAAGGAGTAAGAGCAACAACTCTATTTTTTAAAATAGAACTTCTACCTCCTCTATCCTATAAGATCCTATTCTTTTCTTTTGTTTCTTTCTCCGCCGCTCAAACTCAACTCAAATGAAAGTCAGCTCTTATTTTGTACCAATCGAAATCGGGATCATTCTGGACTCAGGTGCAGTTGTACTTCAGTTGAGAAAGAAAAATAAATTCATTAATTCGTTATTTGAAAACATTTTCCTATAAAAATTCTGTTATTCTTATCAATTGTCTAATAAAGCTCTCTGATAAAAAATTCTAAAGTGAATTCAAAGGTTTATAAAATAACAAAATAAATAAAATTTTCTTTCATCGAATCGATTGAAAAAGTGAATTTTCTTTTTATCTCATTTTTCCTTGACCCTCTCTATGGTTTTCTCATTTTAACTGCCCCTTCTTGTCAGTGAGTGTGAGTGGTTTATAAACAAAAGTTCAGATGAAATAAAAATCAATGTAACAGAAAGAATAAACTAGTGTCGTGTTTTCTTTCTGTTCTGTTGTCACAAAAATTATGTTATGCAAATGACAAATGAAAGGAAGAGGTGTTGAAAAAGTTTAAATGTTGATAATACAGTGCAAAAAGTAATGGCATAAAATACAAATAAAGTAATATTTGTAATTACTTTGCGACTTATTCGTGTTAATCTATTTGAAATAAGAAAAGTCTAATCTTATTTGACCGTCTGAATAGGGAAATCATTGCAAGACTTTAATATTTTGTGATAAATTTTCCCAAGTGGAACTGACAATTTGTCACATAAATCTGTTTTTTAGTTTTTCCCGGTGGCCTAGGAACGGTGTCGTATGTCGTAGTCGTTTCTCATTCTACTACATTGATGAAATTGAAGAAAAACTTTTAGTTTGTTGTTGTTTTCTTATTTCTAATCAGCTGCGCTCAGCACTGTGGATTAGAAAGAGATAACTAGTTTTTATTTTTGTTATTGTTTTCAGTTAATCTGCTTGTCACATAAATTTTCTTTGCTGGATTTCAAAAAAAAAAACAAGTGTATTGAATTTTCACGGGAAAACTCTTTCAAGTCTGTCAACATAGACGTCGTTCGACGTCCTTCGATTTTGAAGAAAACGGGTTTTAACATAAGTGATTTTGTGTGGAGGGACTTTTTGAAATTTGAGAAGTGAAATTTTCATTTAAAATTACGAAAAACGGACTGAAGGTGAACTAAATTAAGGAGTTTTTCTTTTCTTACATCGACATCGAATCTGACATCTGTCAAGCTGGAGCGTATACCGGAATATTTACGAGACACTGTCGATTGGCTTATGGGGTAAGTCATTAGCAATCTTTTATTCTTTGTATAAAGAAAGTATTTTTCCTTGTATTACTTTTGATAATAATACCTGCCTACCCCTACCCTATATGCAGTTGCAGTGTTGTTGTTATGACAATAATTATCACATTATCGGTCATTTGCACTCAAAAAAGAAAAGTTACACTACCTACCTCCATTACTTCCCTTCTCTTTCTAATGTTGGAACTCATTACATATTATTTGAGCAAAACTTCTATTTATGTTAATTTAGTGCATAATTTCTTTTTATATTTCTTCAGTTAAAATTTAAAAAGAATCAGCAAATAAAATTTGAAAAAGAATTATCATTCTTGTGTGTTTTGCTTTTTTTTGCTGACAAAATACGTCTAACAGGGCTTTAGGGGTTATCCACAAGCCACAACATTATCGATTCACTAAAATTCGTTTGTTGTTGTTTTCGTTGAAGTTAAATCAAAAACACGAACAAATAACAAAAACAGGAACGACGACGACGAAGAAAATGATAATTTATTATTATTTTGTTGTTGTTGTCATTTTACTGTTAGTTTTTGTTATTATGACCTATTTTTAGAAAACAAATTGTGTATCTACAGTTAGTCTTAATTTGTTGTATGCAGAAAATTTAAAATATATTTTTTAGGTACTTTGCTATTTGGTTATTAAAATAAGAACATGAGAGTTTTCTTCATTTCGGACAATGGGTCAAGTTTTTGAAAGATCAAGTAAAATGTCAAAAAATATGATTTTGCTAAATTTAAGCACGTTTCTAACACGATTTATGTATTTCACTTGAATCAAAAAAGAAAAACTTATAACTACCCTTATTGCTGGAACACGCTTCATCTTCGGCTTCGCCTGACGTTTACGAGTTCAGTCAAAGGAAACATGCTATTACAATGAAGCTTCGACCTCACGTTTGATTTGACGATCGTTAGGAAAAGAACGTAATGTTACTCCAAACGGAAGCTTTAGTTCAAATTTGCTTTGTCTGACAGCTCAACAGCTGTTAAAAAAGTCAATAAACAAAATACATTGGCTTTTTGAGGGATTCCCGTTGGTTATTATAGGCTGGTTAAGCTACTTCTGCGATAAATTAAATTTTTTTCGATTTCAAATCTCATATTTTTTGTATTTAAAAAAAAAAATAACAGCTGCTAATGACAGAAGTTCCATTTCAGAAATGTCATATTGGAAGTGTCATTCAAAGCAACCTCGAACCTCGACGTTTATGAGTTCAGCCTTAGGAATTCAATGCATGCTATCACAATGAAGCTTTGAACACACGTTATGTTTGACAATCGTAAGGAAAAGAACGTAACGTTACTTAATGTGACTATTAACAGAAGCTCTAGTTCAAATTTGCTGAACATTTGCTTTGTCGGACAGTTCAACAGCTGTACAAAAGTGAACAAACAAAATACATTTGCTTTTGGATGCATCTGTAAGCAACTTCCGTAATAAATTTATTTTTTTTCGATTTCAAAACTAATATATTTTACTTCACAAAAAATCAAAACAAACTATTGAGAAAAAATAACAGCTGCTAATGACAAAAGGGCTTTTTAGAAATGTCGTATTGGAAATGCCGAAGCCATTACTTACAGTCTTTGAACTTTCCTTGATACCTGTGACTTTCGGATTTTTGACATTTTAAATTAATTGGCCAGTTTATAATTTTCATATTTTTAAGAATTTTCTCAAATAGACTGACAGAACAGAAAAATTGAAAATATACAATCCAGATTTAAGAAATATAAACAGATCTAATTATTCCGTTTTCTTGTTATAGGTTTGTTCGAATTGTCATGCTTGAGACGTGTCCAGATACATCGTGTGCATTAAAAGGGTGTTAATAATTTATAATTAGCAAAGGATTAAAACTGGAAATGTCTAATTATTTGAACAAAATTTAGTCTACATTATGGCAAGGCCTTAGAAATTGTCTTTAATAGCTTTCTTTTGGTAAGAAACCTTTCAAGGTACAACATTTATGGATAGGTCTTTTGATTCTCTTGAGCAAAAACAGAATAACTTTCTGTTTGATAAGCTGGTAGAAACATTTTTAAACTAAATAAATAGGACATGAAGTTAATAACTTGATGTGAATATGCCTTAAGTACTATTCACATGAGCACGACCAACGACCAACGAATGAACGAATATTCGTCCATTTTGACGTTTCTTTCACATGAGAGTTTTTAATTCGTCGCGAATGAAGCCACAGCCGAACACCATTCACCACCGAAACCAAAATAAGAATGATTTTTTAGGTTAAGTACGCGCGATTATTTTATTCGTTGCGAGTGTGGATTATGTGGAACGCGAATAAAGTTTGAAAGTTCGTATCAACTATAATTTTTTTCGCGACGAATAAATTTGTTTTCTTAAATTTAATCATATATTATATTGAAAAGTAAAAGTATGTATCATAAATCAAATAGAAACTATATTGCTATCGTTTTGTTAAGAATTTGTGTGGAAATATGTCTTCAACAGTATATAAACTCACATTTTGTAATTCATTCGTCGTTCGTTGGTCGCGCTCATGTGAATACTACTTTAATGTCATTGTAAAAATGTAAAGGTTTGGAATTTTTTTATAATAACTTCATATTTTCGTGGAAAATGGAACACGGCTTAAAATTGTTTTTTTTTTTTTTATTATTATTTCTACTTTGTTTAGTTATTAATGACGTTTAGCTGTCAAAAAAGCATTAAAATTATTTTCACTTAATGCAACAAATAATGAAATTAAAATTGTTGTGTATTTTAGGGGCTCGTTATAGCTATCATTGGTTTTTACTAATAAAAGAAAACATTGGAATTGACAGGAAGTTTATAGTCTGTCATTGAAAAAATTTCCTGATTGAAATCCACCGATAAATATTTACTGACAGAAATCTGTCATTGGAATTGTGTGAAATTGGAACACAAATCAGTGCAACGATTCGTTCCCATTTTTGAACATAAAAGTATCAGTTGTTCAGGAAAATGGGTTTCCGTCCGGAAAATAGAAAAATACAATTGTAGCAAAAATGAAAACGCCCAATTCAACTTTTCTTTTTCTCAAAACAAAATTCTTTCTGTGATTGCCTATCGATCAATTTATAATTGTATTTTTAATCAAGGAAACATAGTCCAATATCCATTTAAAAACTTTTCCGGATTGATTTAAATGAGAGCTATAACTGGCCCCTAAACAATTTCAGCATTGCAAAACCAAAATCGTTCCACTAAGTTGTGTTCCAATTTTACACAGCTATTGCTATCAAACTTAAAAACTCTAAAAAAAATTGCAATGTTAAAGATACAAATAAGTCTGGACTAAAAAAAGTTTAGTATCCTAGACAATGGTTAAGAGATTTATTAAATCAAACAGTCATGCAGATACGGACCTATACATTTTCCAGACGTCCGGGCTCTCTAAATTTCCTCGTGTCCTTATTTCTGGCTTCTTGAGCCTCTTCTGACAGCTGTCTTATAGGAAGTATGCAAGAACTTACTATATCTTTTCCATGAAAAATTTTGTGGACGCTAACTGGCATTATATACCAAGGGTATTCATTTAAATATAATGTCCTTGTTGCAATAATGAAACCCTCAAAAGCATCTTCGTTTATTGGAAAACCACTTCCTAAAGCTTCCAAAATAATGTGAAATCGTTCAATTAATTCTTTGTTTACACCTGTAATTTATGAACTCTTTTCATTTGCTCGAAAGAACCTTCTAGCAGTATTACCATAATTCGTATTACCTGCCTGTTGCGTTGGCATATCTACAAGCAACCCCATCTCACTTCTAAACCTCTGTTGAATCCTTTTTTTTACTTCAGCCACTTTGACTTTATTTTCCGGCCCTCGAGCTTGCCAGGTCAGAATAGGAAGCTTATACGCTATATGTAATATGCACTCCATAAAACGGATCCATGAATGTAGCGGAAACATTCCAAAGGTCAGAGATCTTTGATCGACAGTTTTACTTAATATCACGGGAGGTTTATTTAACTCACTTGGTTTCGCTCCACTTATGAAGCACGTTTGAGAAGACGCAGTCATAGATGAAAGTGCAGTACATATTTTACGGTCTATCATTGTAAGCATAAACGTAAAGTCGACAAGAAAACTTTGTTCGCCATTTCGGATAAGAACTGGAGACAAATCTCTTATTTCTTGCTGGATTGAATTAACTGCTTGGGAAATTAATTCAGTGGACTCTTTGGCAAAAACAAATTTAATTGGACGGCAATATCTTGTAGATCAAGGAGCTGGATTTTGCCAAACAATTATTTTACCTTTTGAAGAACTAAAATTCATTTTAATAGGCACCATTGAAATACTAAATAAACTTTCATCCGTATGGCCCTCCTCCAAAACAAATTTCTGATATGTCTTGAAGACCATATCTTTCCATTATTAATAACAATACGACTTCTTTTCGATGTATTTTGGGAGCTTTTTTCCATTCTTCAAAAATTTCCTTACGCGATAGAGTGGAGGTCATACTGGAAAAGTGAAAAAAAATGTATGGCGGTCGCAAAAACGCGCAAGATATTTTTTATTTATCTTAAAGCGAACACTAAACAGATTAATTTAAGTATAGTCTTGCAGCGGAATTATGCGGAATAATTAACTTTAACTCTACTTAAAGAAAGAAAATATTTTATTTTTTCCTCTTTCTCACCCTCTCACCAAAATATTTTTTTTTTTAATATTTCCAATGGAAATAATTAAAAAAAAATTATTATATTTTACCTTGAAATATAGTTTAATAATAACAAAAAAAAATTATAACAATTAAATCACCGTAGCCTTTTTAATCGTAAACCAAAGTTAAACCAAAAAAAAAAACACTTTTCTCTGTTATGTGAATGCACCTGTTGACAACAACTGACTTTGAAGCTTAATTTTTCCTAATCAGTGTAAAAAATAAAAAAACAAAACATGAATAACAGTTACCTATTGTATTGAGAAGCTAAACAAATGACCAGAAGTCATGTGACTTAACTTTTTTTTTTTTTTCATTTTGTCCAGCTAGATTGGCGATCTACCACACTGTGCGCCCTACAGTACATTTTTTTAAAATTTTTGTTGTTCTTTTACAAACCAATTTTTAAGAGAACTTGCACTTGTGAACTTAAAAAAACTATTTACCTTAATTTGGCTGTCTTTTGAAATATTAATCAAATTTCGATTTCCATTAAATAAAATGACATTTAGTGTTTTTTTTTCCTCTCTGAGCATGGAACTGTCAAAAAAATCTGTATTATATTTTTAAGGTGTAAAAAAGGAAAACTTAACTAATTTTTTTTAGGGAATTGAACCAAAATGACAGTTCAGACCATTAGGTTTGTTTGATTCGATGAAACCATTCAACTACGTAGATTTATTTGAAAGCTTCTTGTTAGAAGTAATAGTACGTTTCCACCAAAAAATAATCCGAGATTTAAGGCAAATGATTTAAAATACATCATGAGGTGTTTCCATCAAAGAAAAGGAGATTAATTTGACGTTTTCATAACAACCAATCGTAATTAGTTTTATTTTATTCTTGTACCTTTGTTTTTATTATTTTTGTATACTTACATTTTATTTCGTTTTTGATTTCTTTCGTTTTCGTTTTTGAGTTGTTTATTGTTTATTGTTTTCAATTTGAATCATATGGTGAGGCAGATAGTTTTCGTTGACATTTCCATCTGTCAATAAACAAAATTGGCGTTTAAATGGGTCGGTTCAACAATTATTCTCCGAAACAAAAGTTTGTTTGATTTGACAAACTAATGTTTCCAAGTAGATTTCAATGAGTTTTATTTGAAATCTGTGAGATTTCAAGGAGATTTGTGACAAATCTAGCTAAATCTCGGTTAAGTGCCCGGTGAAAACGTAGTATAAAACAACTTATACTTCGATGCTTACTGAACAAAAGATTTTTATTGACTAACAAAATATTATTATTTAATTACATAGCAACAAGGAAAAGTAAATCTTCGATTTGATTAAAACTCAAAACAATATTTAAATTTTCAAGAGGAGTGTATTTAAGCAAAGTAGTTTTATATAATATTCTATAAATAATTTAATTTGACACTTCTTTTAAGAATATTTAAAATGGTAAGCTAAATCCAATAGGAAGATTTATTTCTAAAAGTAAATTAAGCTGTTAAATTTTTGCTTAGGCAACTTATTTTGACACTTCTAAAGAACATGCTTTAAATCTATTAATAATATAAGTAAGTACGCTGATCAAAAGACCACGGTAAGTGGACTCAAGCATCAGAGATATTTATAAAAAATTCAAACAGAATTGTTATACAAAAATTATGCCATCCTCGTTATGACCTCAATCAAATTCGAGTTCGAAATTGTAGACAGCTTTACAATACATAAATACTACTGGTCAGTCTCAACCATTACTTACATATAATCATACACTAATCACCATACCTTTCAAATCGAATTACCTAGAATAGGTTTCCTTAAAAATCAATCATATTACAACCCCTTTAAACAAATGCTGTCATATCCATAAAAATGGATATGAAATAATTAATAATATGACAGCTTCAGATACTCACAATTTCTTACGCAAAATAAAAAAAAAGTTATAACGTCATTATAACTGACTAAATTATGGTATACATATAATTCTAATAATTCTAACCATAAAAATGTTTGTCTTATTAAATTTTCTGATTTTCAGCTTGAATGGTTTACACTTTCTATAAAAAAAACAAAGGGTTTCTCAGCTAAGCAACTAAACTGATGGCACTCCCGATCAATAGTTTCTTCCGTTCTTTTTCTTAAAGCTTTTTTACCTACTTCCAATCCAACTAAATGCTTGACAACTTAGTAACAGACTGCGAAGGTTTTTATTTATCGTATTTATTTTATTTGCTTCACCAAGTGAAGCAAAAACAAAAACAACAACAACAACAAAACAAATACAAAATCCTTGACATTTAATTTAATTAGTAGCTCTATGCAGATTGCATTTGCAGTTTGTAAAATGTAAGGGGCGGGCCTGAAGAAAAAACACAGCTCTCTCAGTCTTTGGGTTCTCTTTGAAAAAGAATAGTGTTTTATAAGTTACAAAGCTTCTTCCTCCAGTCAACCTCAATCGCATTATACTTTCAAATTAAATAAATAAAAACGATGCAGTTTACATGAGGAAACTTTTTGGAGTGGTTTGAAAAACAAGAAATCCGAGACGGTTTTTTCGTAAATTTAGTACTAGCCAAGGACATACTTTCCTAATCCCACAATATATATAGTTTGTCAAAGATAACGGTGTCCGGGTTTTGTATTTTTTTTTTTCAAATAACAATTCTGATTAAAAATGATGTGGGCTCTGTCAAACCTAACTGGCAGTAATCGGGTCAGTCGGGCTATTCTTGTGCGTTATTCAGCTGTTCCTTTGGATACGGATTCAACACCACCAACTCCGGTTGTTTCAGCTGCATCAACTGCAACGTCAACTTCATCATCGTCGTCGTCGGCAAATAGTCGTTCGAGGAATATACCCGGAAGGGCAGTGCCTAGACATGCTCCACAAATAACATTGCCATTGGATTATGAAGAAACTGTCACCTGTTTTTGCAGGTAATTTGCAAAACCCAAAAATTCTTAAAATGACAGGAAGCTTAATGCAGATAGAATTCAAATATCAACTTTTGTTTAGAGTCTTTAAATTTAAGGTATTCAATACCTGGGACTTGACTTTAGTCGGACGATTTTTGAAATTGAGTGTAGACTGGTTCTAGAATCAGAAGAAAACAGCAGACAAGAGTTAAAATCGTTGGGAAAGTTTTTTGAAGTCAGTAGTTATAGTCTTTTAATTTTTGAATACGAAATAAAATATTAATGAGTGAATATGAAAGTCGTTTCGATGAAAAAATTTAAAGTTTTGTGTCACCTAAGCTAGATGGTTGTCAGATCTTATAATGAGCAAGTTCAGACGACTTAATGCAAGGCAAGTTTCTTGTATCTGATTGGCCTGCTGTCAAAAAAAACTATAGTGTTGCTAAATTTATTGGATATTTAACTGAGAAGTTAGTGATGACAATGCTCTCTAACTGTCATATTATGTCTACTTATGTCAAAATGGCAGCTAATCATGTTTTATCATTCAACTGAAAGCTGAACTTTATAACTCTGTAATTTATTTACATATTTTTTGTACGAAAGGATTGCTTTTCAAATTGGAAAAAGGATAAGTAATATTTCTTTCGTTTTTCTGTAAAAAAATAATGTTTTTAGGACTTTTCAAACCACCAACTGAAGGCAGAGGTTGGTGAAGAAAGGTTGCAAGTTTAAAATATTGACATCTGAAAAAGAATAAAGTCCCTTTTATTGTATAAAACTGTCCAATATTATGAGATCAGTCAGTTTCATGACAATAGCTGAAAAATTGAGTAACTGACAGATCCCAAAATCGTTTGTACATTCAGCTATAGTCATAATAGGTCCGTTAGCGTACTTTCTGCACTAAAATTTGTAAAAAGAGATATTTTAAAGAGTGGGGGTAAAATTCTCTCACAAAAAGACAAAACTACAAAAAAGTAAGCGAACGGGAAATCAACAATTGTTTCCCTCAATTCGACTGTCAAAAAAATATAAATTTTGAAACATCATCGTTTAACTTCGTTTTTAGAATTAATTTTTGTTTGTAAATGGATAAATCAAGATAACATGAACTTCAAGCAAGATCATGCGGGTCCATTGTTTTTTTTGTATGAAAAAACTTGATTAAATTGACACTTGAAAAATGCAGTGTTCTTTGGAAAAGAATTTTTAATTTTATAAGTGACATCAAATAAATTGCATTTATTTAATTTATTTGAAGTTCTATCAAATTTTACACTTTTCACAAACCAGTCCAAAGAAATTTCTTGAGCTAAAATTCGTAGGATGGGGAATTATTTTGCTCTCTCGTTAGCGCTTTTTTTTACGAAAAACTTAGTTAAAGTTTGCAATTTTTCGTAAAATTAGACTCTATTAAGAAGGTACGCGAACGGACCTAGTAATTGGAACAAAATTCAATTTTTCGTAATTTTTTTTTTGTTCAAACTTGTGTAAGGCAACAAATTTAAATTTTAAGCACTTTCTTAATTTTTTTTTCCAAAAGTAATATTGGCTGTCAAGATTTTAGGGTCAACTTATTTTAGGTTTCAGAAAGGACTGACCCAATAAATAGGAACACTTCATTTAAACTTAAAAAAACAATGGCGCAAAATTTTAAAGGACATAGTGATGAGGGTTTAACAATTTACTAGTTTACAATTTGCTTAATACATATTTAACAATTTGCTAAGGAGTCCCAAATTTTAAACCTTTCTTTTCGTTTTGGTAACTAATTAAATTGCTAATTGTCTTTTATAGAAAAAAAAAACAAGAATAAAAACATGCCTAAAAGTGACAGTTGGAAAAAATAAACAAAACAATTACGCTTAAACGGGCCTATGCAATTAGTTTTTTCTAAATTATTTTTCCTTTGCACTAAAGCGACGATGTTTTGACGATGATTTTTTTAATTTACCGGCTTTCAAATATCAAATTGTTTGTGTTCAGCATTTTACTCCGTTTACTCTGTTATTTTATTCTGAGCTCACAGAGCGCGCTCTGAACATGTTCAGAACTAAAAAAGAAACACGAATGTGAAGCTCTAAACGATCAGAGCTCAAAAAGAAACACAATTATTTTGTTGACAGTTCGACTCTGCTTTGAACTAAAAAAGAAAAACACCAATTGTGCAATGTAATAGCAAATTGCTAAGAGTTAAAGCAGCCATACCCCTGATTTTAACTTTAGGAAATTGTTAAAAAGAAGTAAGATGTTAAATTCGTTTAAAATAAGGTAAATAAAACCTTTTAAGATTTAAGTTAATTGCTTAAAATAGCTTTTACATTTTACTTAATCGATTACAATGTTGCACAAATACATTTAGACAAATTTAATTTGTTGATTGTTGATAATTATCTTTTAGTTGAAAAACCATTATATCAATTGAAAATTTGTAATTGACATTTGTTGGTGACGTTTCAGTGAAAATTTTCGAAATATTCGTTTTGTTAGAAAACTTATGTCTGAACTGATGGATCTCAATCAGATTCAGGTGCAGTTATTGAAAATACCACCTTCGTTGCAATTATATTATGATTAAGCTATCCAGCTGAATACGATATTTAAGGTCCAAATTTGTAAGAGTGAACAAAGTATGTCGACACAAAAATGCCATGTTATTTGGAAAATCATTATTTCATTTTTGCCAATTTTTTGTTCCAAACGAAAAAAAAAGAGAAAAACAGCTGAAAAGGGGAAAAATACAACCTTATTAAAAAAAGCAAACAAAATCTTAGTACCCGTGGTACCCGT
Organism: Eupeodes corollae; assembly: GCF_945859685.1. Taxonomy (NCBI): domain Eukaryota; kingdom Metazoa; phylum Arthropoda; class Insecta; order Diptera; family Syrphidae; genus Eupeodes; species Eupeodes corollae. Next base: position 293,204,929 of record NC_079147.1, read on the forward strand.
GGCATGATGGTTAGTGCGTTGGACTGTCATGCAAGGGGTCTTGGTTTCAATCACTGCCTGTGCCACTTTAATTTAAAAAAAATAATTTTCGCGGGTACTGCCTCTTGCGAGGAATTGACAAATCCTTCAAGAGTAATTCTTGTCATGAAAAAGTGCTTTCTCAAATTAGCCGTTCGGATTCGGCCTAAAATTGTAGGTCCCTTCCATTCCTGACAACAGTACTCGCACACAGGAATGGTTGAGAGCAGTGATGGCAGAAATGCGATTTTTTTTGATTTACTACATTTGTTACGTCTGCTACACAAATTAGGTAGTTAACGTAGTTAAATGTAACAGACGTAGCGGTAGACGTCAAAACGTAGTTTGAAATGTCCATTCAACCACCAAATTGACAAATTGCATCGAAAAGATAACTGTGAAAGTGTGAAAAAATAACTCTCAAAAATTCGGAACAGGCTTAACCAAGAACATTCCAAAAAATTGATAGATATCATATACACTATACTCTTCAAATGAACGACAAAAATAAAACAGATGATTATTAAATTTGCAATTTTCTTTCATAAAACTTCGAATTCCTTGATTTAGTTCATTTACGCAACATATTTGGTTCTTATGTATAGTTCAGTGTTTTTCAATCGTTAGTCGTTACTTATTCACTAGTTTTTTTTAAATTCTTTTTGAAATTTAATGTTTTTGTGAAGGTAGCACACGTAACAAATTTAGGGTAGGAAATGAAACAAATCAAATGTGTAGTTTATCCAATTAACTACACGTAGTTTACCGAGTAGATTACCTGACGTAATCTACTCTGCCATCTCTAGTTGAGAGTTGTAAGGCACTAGGCCCTGGTTCACAACGGACTGTTGCGCCACCCAATTTATTTATTTATAAACAAAATCTTTAAAAATAAACAAATCAAAAGAGCCAATTCAAAATTAAAAAAAAAACACAATAAAAAAAGAGCCCATGCAACTTCTCACTTAGATTTTCTTTGTTCCTGGATGCATTCATTCTTTTGACATTTTATAAATTATTAACATAAATAAAACTAAAACTAGAAATTAATTATTGAGTGCCAAGACCATGTTACAAATAAATATTACAATGTTAAAAAAAAGTTTGTACCATTCAACCCTTTTGTAGTACGTTGACCTTCAAGTTTGACATTTTAGATCCGTATTTAGGATCGAATGAACTGTCCAAATGATGTCGATAAGATTAGATTATATAATAAAATTACATTAATTTAAAGCTAAGAATATAAGGACATGGACGTTGTTGCCGTCTGTCTGACCGCTCAAATTCTACTTCTATAAACTGAAGCATGTTTGAAAAATTTAAATAGTTTCGTCCAACCACTAAGCCCGTTAAGAATGTCAATAAGTTGGTCCATAAACAAAAAACTCACTTAGAAATATATTCGTCGTATTTTTGAAATATTGGATAAACTGCTATAAAATGATTTATATCCTCCACATATCTTCTTTTGCACAGAGTACAAATTTGTGAGAGGTCCGATCTATGGGGGACAAAGTTGAGATTAAAGATCTCGACTCTAGCTTTAAAAATGCTGCCGATAGCTGCCCTAGTCATTTCTTTACAAAAATAGTTTAAAGTTGATGACAATTGATGGTTTAAGCGCTTGTATATGTTTCTGCTTGCCGATGAAGCTGTTCCAAAAAAAATTGGGCCACATCAGGTTTAGGGCCAGTTTGGCCTCCCTGGTTTTCTCTTTCGCATGATTGCTCCAGTTTACACGTAAACTCACTCACAATTTCAATACGCTGGTTTTTGATGTTCCATGAACCATGATTCTTCAGCACGTCGTGTAGTCTACTAGATTCAAATATCATAACCTTGTTTTTTCTAGTAAGCCCCAAATTTGGCACTATTCTTTAAGTCTATTGATTTGCAGTTGTAAAGAAAATGGGTTATCCGCCAAAAGTACCAGATCATCTGCATACAGTAAAACTTTAATCAAAGATTCGCCAAATATTACAGCTCCCGGTAGGATTTCACAAACCGCATCAATATAAAGTGCAAACAAAATGGGACAAAGAATACATCCTTGGGGAACTCCCATACTGAAGCTTTCGTTGAATTCAAAAAGTTAGAATAAAAAAGTAAACTTTTTTTCAAGAGGCCAAGAGAATATAGTTTGTAAATCAATGCTTGTCGATGGACTGTATCAAAAGCAGCTTTGAAGTCAATGAAGCTACTGTAAAGCTTTTTCTTCTTCTCCAAATCTTGTTAGAGTTTAAGATTTTCCTTAAAAAGTTGAGAAGAAACCTTTCAACACCCTTGAAAATAACGTAAATAATGGCTGTGTTAAAACAAATGGGTATGCAAGCATCTCTATAAAGTTGGTTGAACCAATCCACTAAGCAGTTTTTGAAGTAAGCAGTAGAATCTTTGTAAAATTCCGTTGGGATTCCATCCGCACCCGGTGCTTTGTTGTTCTTCATTGTTTTCAAAACAATTTCTAGTTCAATCAAGGATATCGGTTCATCAAGTTCAGGAATATGGTTCTTCGGCATGGCGGAACTAAACGATAACAGAGCATTATTATTTGAAGAAGTATGTTTACGCCCTCCTAATTCTCTCACATTATTCCAAAATGTTTTATAGTCCTAATTTTTGTGCAGTAGTTTGAAGATATTCAGTCTTTTTTGAGAACAAAGCTGTTTATATTCCTTATTAAAATGTAAGTACTGATGGTTTTTAAAAAAATCGGTGTTAGTAGATCTGAATAGTGTTAAGAAACGAAATGTTTTTTCACGTAGCTTTACGCAGTCCTTGTCAAACCAAATTTTTGCAGCGTTGAACTTTTTGTTATTACTGAGTGCAAATGGTGCTGACATCTTGATAATCCTCGTTACACATTATTTATATTTCGAGTTCCTTTAGAGAAAGTACCTTCCACTGCATTGGGTAAATGAGCAGACAAAGTTGCAGCCAGAAACTCGAAATCTTCAATCGGTATCAACCATTGGCCACATTTCTATAATCAAGACGGTTAAGATTTGGTACTAACCAAATGTCACATGTTTTTGCTATCGATAAAGAAGATGAAAACTCCCCCTCAAATGGATAATGTCACATCGATAACATTCCACCACAATGTTCAAAAATTCCCGATGATGGGAAATTTATCTAAAAGAAATCAGTCAAAGATGAAGTCGTTCTCCTATGAAAAATTAAATTAAATTCCTCAAGATTTGCATTACAGCGCTTTGTTATGTTATATACCTTAAAATTACATCATTTCAAATATCTTTGTATCATAATTATTTTTCTTAGCTTCAAAATCCACATAAAGATGTTATAGGTACATAAAACAAAGACTTTGCGGAACGTAAATTGAAAATTTCACTTACAATGATGTAAATGAAAAAAAAAGAAATATGCAAAGAAAAAAACAATAACATGCTCTGTTATACGCGATTATTATTATTTCCATTAACTTTTTTCAATTGTTTTTATTTTTCTTCTCCTGGGTATGAGCATTGTTTGTTAAAATGAATTCATAATCATTTTCATTATTATGAGTTCACCAAAGAGAAACAGGTGCGTGGCGTGGTATAGACGAGGAAAATATAAAAAAGATACATGAGAGGTATTCGAAGCAAAATGATTGCATAAGAAAAATGTGTCGCAATTTAATTTGTTTAACTTGCTCTTTTCGAAGAAATCTCAAGGTAATCTCTTAGTTATCAGGATTGGGAAAAGAATCCGCTCCTAAATGTATTTTTTTTAAATTTAAATATGCAATTTTATGAACTCTACATTATTTAATGAAAAAAGAAGTGTTACACAATGTTTACTTCGCAATTCGATTTTTGTTCAATTTTGACGTTTTATGATTTTTAATCTGGTAATTCTTTTTTTCATAGTTGGTCTTTTTGACAGCTGTCAAGAAGGCAATGCATTGCGTTAAATATTCCTTCGACATATTCGTCCAGGAGAGTCGCCTGTTGGGTGGCCCGCTGGGCTATGTTTTATATAGAGCAACGTGAAGTCGCTTGTCTTTATAGATAAGACTGACACGAATGACGGTTTGGAAGGAAATATTCTGTAGAAAATAATAAAAATGTATTCAAAAATTAAAAATACTTAGTGGAATAAAATGACAAGACGTCTAAATAAGTCACTGTTTAATATTTTGCTAATTTTTCAGAGATTTTTATATTCTTAGGAATATAAACAAACGTAATGATACAATTTGTTCGCCTTTGCTGTTAAAACTCTGAAAGAAAAACCTTTTTTCGATTTCTCAATTATTTACTTCGCATAATTCAAGAAAAATGAAGCTTATTTGATTTCTGGGTGAAAATGAAAAGTTAATGTTATTTTTATTTCATTTTTCTGCACTGACAATCTGAATGAGGAAATTCTCAGAAATCTTTAAAATATAAACTGGCCTAATCGAATTTTGACACTAACATTCATCCAACAGGTATGTTTGTTAAGAATTTTTAGATGTCATGTCGTTATTGCATGTATTTTGATTGATTGACATTTGATCTGTCAAAGTGATTATACTTGTTTAAACAAAGCTAGACAGAAAAGTCTTTAAAGAAAAGAAAAAAGTACGCAATGAATAGTAAAAATAACATTAAAATCCGGCAAAACTAAAGATTTCTACTAAGCAAGTCATCACCAGCGTAAGAGATATCAAAGCTAGTTACTTTTAGTATTGAGCACATAACCTCGACTCATGAATAAAAGGAGTCTAGTTGTAACTTCACCTGAACTTCTGAGAAAAGATAAACGTAGAACATTTTCAACGACTTTATCCGCATCACTACCAGTTTTTCCTTTGTCTAAAATGGGTTCACCAATTACAACCGAAATTTTGAAAAAATTGCTTGATGAAAGCAATAAAAGTCTTATCAACGAACTTCCTTCAAAAGCCGATTTCCAAGTATTGCATGCAGAATTCTCTAGTCTGAAAATGAAATACTAAGAAATTGCAGCCAAGGTTGTGTGTTTAGAAAAGCAAAATAATGATTTAGAAGATCGTATTGATAATTTATTGTGAGTTAACAGACTGGAGACATACTGTGAAAATTGAAATCTGTCAGTTAATTTACAGAAGCCTAAAATTAAGATACTTCGGGCGGAGGAGGAAGATATGCAAATAATGAAAATTGGATGTAAAAAGGTGAATATGTTGCAATTGCTCGAGAGTACAAATACTTAAGGGTTTTAATAACATCTAACCTCAACATAAAAATGCATTTTGAGTCCAAGCTAGCTGAATCGAAAAGAGCAGTTTCTACTGTATGGAAACGTTGAGTCGATAATAAAGGTGTCGAGCATAGTTCAAAGCTAAACATTTTTCATGTGAAAGCAACTTCTATAATGCCAATACGAAGAGGTGGAAAGGTTTCTCAGGTATATCTTAACCCTAGAAAGATAACCATATTTCATAGACCATAAGTGATACACATGATTTTTACGTCAATTCGACATAGGTTATCTTTCTAGGTGTAAAGCGCATTTTATGGCTACCAATTTGCACTTAAATTCAAATGTAGCATTTGGAAACAACTGAACCTCCATTGTTCTGAAGGACCTTAAAGCTGCATTTTGACTACATTATCAAGGTGATGAAAATGGACAAAGAAATATTGCCGAGACAAGTACTTAAAAAGAGTTGACAGTTCAACAAGTCGGTTGTATTAAAAGTTAGCTCCTGTATTTTTATCAAATTTAATTAAAAGCAGTGTACCAATTCCCTAAATTTTGGCATAAAACAAGTAGTATTCCCTTCTTAAGACACTATCTTTGAAGTAAGTCTTTAGAATTTAAATTATTATTAACTTCTTCGAAACACTACTGACACTACTGGCAAAAGACATTTCAACTAGCACTAGTTAGCTTCATAAAAAAACGCTCTATTGGTGAAATATCTCCAGAAGCATCTCCAGGAAACAAAGAGACTTCAAAACACTGAAATATCCGTAACCAATATGTCCATTATCGATCTTGGTCGACTTCTTGATGAAAAGCTAGGAGAACACCTGCAGCATTTGGCAACAAAGACAGACTTGGACGAACTTTCTCGCAAAATGGCGGTATCTAATGAAACTTGAAAAGAAAGTTGCTTTTGCAGAAGAGCGTTATAAAAAGCTTGAGTCGCAAATTGACCACCTTATGCAGAAATTCACTACAAAAAACATCATTGTGCACCTGCCTCGTAAGGTTTATGTGAATCTATTAAACCAGGTGAAGGAGTCCTGCCAGAATCTGTCTTAAGGTGGCGAAAACTCGGTGAAATCAGTACGACTGACCCACAACAACAACAATAATAATAACAGCGAGATTAATCACTTGGTTGTGATACTAAAAAACAATTCTGATGTGTACACCACTTTAAAAGCCTCATCAAAAGTAAAAATCACTGAAATAAGTTTACAGGGATTATCCGATTTCGGTTAGAAATAAGAGTTTTGGAAAGCAGTTCATTTTTTAAATGGATCACAGCTTAGGGTTGGTATAAACATACCCACATCGGATTTAAAAATACATTTTCAATCCCTTTTAAATGTAGAGAAGTCAGCTCAACCTTTTCAGTATTGCGTCAATTACATCAACGATCAAAAAATGGACCAGTCTTTCACAATTACAGAAGTAAGAGATGGTGTTTGGTAGTGGTAAGGGACTTTGGAGTGGTAATTTTAATTGGAAACTTAATGGGGTTCCTGTAGAAATAGTAGACAACTACAAATACCTTGGCTTGATAATGACGTCACCAAATAGTATGAAGTTTCATTTAGGAGAAAAACTAAAAAGTTCAAAAAATACTATCAACTCTACTTGGTTCAGCTGCATGAAAAATAAAAATATTGGTCTACGTGCAAAATACCAGATATTTGAGGCTACTGCTCGATCAATTATGTTGTATGCAGCCCAGATTTGGGGATACCTTCAATATCAAACTGTCGAACAACTGCTTAGATTTTTTCTCAAACGAGTACTACACCTGCCCATGTCAACGCCCACTTATATGTTTCATATTGAAACTGGACTTCCACCACAACACAGAAACTACATTTCGACTACATCCTTAAAGTGCTTAACATGAATGTATCTCGTCTCCCTAAAACAGTAGCAACCTGTGCCTTGGAAAAAAAAATCCTCATGTTTTGAAAAGTGGAAGGATTTGGCTGAGAAGACCGGATGTCCGCTCAATCTAGAAGCGTTTAACTTTCATAGCCATGTCGCGTATAGAAGTTTTAAAGAAAAAGCTTAATCTTCCCAACATAGACAAGTTATGAATATTTACAATTCATAACATTTTTGAAAAGTAAGTAAAGTAAGAGAAATGAGAGTTTGATTATATTACAAATTCACAACAATAAATAAAACAATTTATCTAAAAAACAAGCACAAAACATAACCTTTTTCAATAAAACATTGAACTTTAAGTTTGCATTTAATGTTGTCTGACACACAAAGTACTATCGCCGCCGCATTAATGGTCGCACAGTAGGACCTTCTAATAGAAAATAAAAACAAATTACCAAAATTACCAGTTGAAATAAACTATTAAAATTAAAGAAAGAACTAGAGAATTACAGAAATAAGAAAAAAAGGAAGTATACACCCAAGTGCACATTTCAAATAATAATATTAATAAAATAATATTAAAAAGTGAAAGATGGATGGATGGATAGATATTCTTATTCAAGTATTTCAAAGTTCTTGTTACCTAAATTTTTTGGTTTAAGGAATAAATAATAAGGCATGACAAAAATGTCGTCTGTCCGAGTGACAATGTTATTTAATTTTATATTCAATTTAAAATCAACACAAAATTCACTTTTAATTCAAAAAAACAATAAAAAGGGGAGTAGTTGTGACTTTTAGTTTAGTCGAAACAAAATTACTTTTATTTCTTTTACTGAAAAATTAAAACTTGCTTACTTTAAGTTTAATTACAAAATTCAAAGAAAAACATGACTTTTAGTAGACACAAAAAAAAAGATAGTTTAAAAATTTTCATCTATAATTCTTCTTCTATAGATCAACGCCTCGGTTTTATATTTTTGGATCAGCAACCAATCTTCTCCATTTAGGTAACTTACTATTTCATTGTCTCCTTAGCCTTTTCAATATTGGACATACACCGATGAAGTGTATAGTGTTTTCGTTCACTCCCATGTTGCATAAGGAGCAAATATTAACCAAGACGTTTCTGTGTGGCATACAAATTAGGTGAAGAAGTTCACCTCTTACATTAAAAATAGTTCCAATAGTTTTTCTTGAAAAATCGAGCCTTAAGTAATTATGTTCATTTAGATTATAGTTAAGTTTCGAATAAATGTCCCTTTCCGAAGATGTTCTAGCCTTTTCTATGAATGTGTTATTTTCATTTGCATCGATCGATTGGATAACCTCGTACAGTGCTTTTTTTCATCTAGAGACCAGTACACCCATTCAGTTCTAGAATATTACTACAATTTGCAGCAAGATCAATCCAATCCTTGTAGAATCCAGTTTTTTGACGCATGACGATTCTCAACATAATATTTGGCAATCGGTTTCGGTCCATATTAATCACCTGTATCAAATAGTCTGCGCTCAGCTTCAATGTTGATACAAAGTGTGTCGAAAGCCCTGTTTCTAAACGATACATATTCTTAGGCGTACTTAGAGGGGGAGAAATACTTTTCTAAGGAAAAATCGAAGCAAATTTTCAACAATTTCGTATTTCTGAACACCCCAGAACTGCTTTTGCAGTTGCGTTAAGAACTTTATATTTGGCGTTTGTTGGTATGTTGTTATTATTGAAAATTGTCTTCCAGTTCGACCAAATAGCCGTTCTAGCAGCATCAGCCTTGGCTTTGAGGTGTTTGTCCATGTTCAAATTAAACGTGAAAGTCATTCCCTGATAAACATAATCCGTGACTACTTCCAATCCTACTCCGTCATATCTCCAGTTTTCTCCTCTTTCGATCCGACCTGCACCATTTTGGAATACCATTATCTTAGATTTTGCAGAATTTACGAGTACTTCCAGTCCCCATTTTTTACAATGACCATATAGACTATTGATCATAAGCTGCAGTGAAGCCGAAGACTCTGCCAAAATTGGCAATATCATCAGCATACATAATAACTTTTATTTTGAAGCTTTCAAACTCCACTCTACAAGGAAGCCAATCAACCAAGTCATCAAACAATAACACAAATAACAATGGGATGAGATTCCATCCTTGACGTTGTATTCGATTTATTTGGATCTATTTTGATTGGCCACATCTATTATGAACGCTAGCTGTCGTTTGATTGTAAGGTTTTTCCAGTGCTTTAACAAACTTGGATGATACACCTAAGCTGTAAAGTATATAGAACAGCGTTTTTCTGTCAACTGTATCAAATGCAGCTTTAAAGTCAACGAAAAAGGTATTAAGTTTAGGTTTACGATTGAGTTTGCTTCATATTATACATCAAAGAATACAAATGTTATCGGCTGTAGAATACCCTTTCTGAAAGCCTGACTGATATTCGTTTAGTTTGTTGTTTAAATTTACCCAGTTAATAAGTCTTCTATTTAGGATTGAAGTGTAAATCTTCAAACTTGCCTTAAGAAATGATATTCCTCTATAGTTTGCTGGGTCGTTTGGGTCACCTTTTTTAAGTATTGACCATATAATAGCCTCATCGAAGCAATCGGGATGTACAGCAAAACTAAAGATGATATCGAGTGCTTGCGCCAGTTTTTGCTAAAATTCGGTGGAAGTATACTTGAAGAACTCTTCGGGAATCCCGTCTGTGCCTGCTGCTTTGCCATCTTGAAGCGACTCTATTACCTTTTCTACTTCCAAAACCGTCATCTGCGCATCAAGGATATCATCTTTGGTATGTGGTGTCGCATAACTCCATACTAGTTGTCCCGAAAAGATATTTAGCAATCCTGAAAAATGTAATCTTAAGTCCTCCAGAAAAATGCTGGTATTCTTAGTTTCGCCTTCATTTCCGTTTATTTTTTTGTTAGTTTCGAAAACTCCGTGGTGTCTTTGCAATGGCTTAACTTTCTGGCTAGGTCTTCTTCGTACGTTTTCTTTTGTTCTCTGAAAAATTTCTTAAACTGTTTTGAGGTGTCGATGTAATCGATTCGAATTGAATCAATGTTGTACTAAAGAAATTAAGCAATTGAAATGCCTTTTTTCTAAGATTTTCACATGACTGGTCGTAAAAATCTGACTTTTTTCGTATATTGTATGTTGTCTTCATAACGCCTGCTGCATCTCTTATAATGTTTTGCAGTAAAAGATTAGAAGAAGCTAGATGATATAAATGTGAAGAACTTCGTTTACTACAAACTTTGATCTAAAGAGTGAAATAAAATTGTTATCTTTGAAACAAAACTGAGTAATAAAGTTGAAAAATTGACATTTTACTCATCAAATTAAAGTTTATATAAAACGAAGTTCTTCACCTTTAAATCATCTTGCTGACGACTTACGGAGTAAAAGAATTTGTCGCTTCTATTCTAATAATATAATAAGTAGAACTCTACTTATAGAACCCATACTTATTTTATCACTTTTCTTTTCCAATATTTATACTCATATCTCCCACTGTAAGCATCACCACATCACCAACGGTGATTACTGCAGTGTATTTTGCACTCTCAGTGTCAAAACTGGTTAACAATCGAATGTAATTTATTAAAGTTTAATTGATTTATTGATATATAACAGGACACATTTCCTGTAGGTGTGTTTATAGCCAGTAGAACACTACACACACCACTATGTATAGCTACAGTTGTGGTCATAAATTTAAGCCAATGAAATTAAATTTAAAAAAATTAAGTATTCATAAGTATTCAAATTATTTAATTAATTTAATTCTTTGCTTTTCGTATTGATAAAATTAAAAAAAGCTAAATGATAATGTAAACGCAGTTTGTGAAGAAATTTGTTCAGATATCATACACTCATGTGGACACATAATTAACTACGCTTGAAATAAATTTGTAAAGTTTTGTAGTACAGTACGTTGGAAATTCTTTTCGTCGTATAGCTTCTGCAAATTTTTTTTCACCACCTTACCAACCAGCACTGTCCATTTAAGTTTAGTAATTTTTAACTATCCGGATTGTGAGGCCCGTAAATTGACCTGGAGGATTTACAACCCAATTCAGAACTTTAATAGAATCAGTTTTAAATCACGATGTGATCCGAAAGCACTGCTTCATATCGGTCACTTGTTGAAATATTTAAGGTAACGGTAAATTAGTGTCTCTTTTTGAGTTGAAACATCCCAAAAACCATCACTGATGAGTAATGACCACACTTGCTCAACAGGTTTTTATAGAATTGTTTTGTATTAACACGCCTTTGATTTGTCCCAAGGAAGATAGGGAGTCCATACCTGCGAATCATATTCAAGATGTGGATAAACATGGCAATTATACAAAGAAAGAGTAACATAGGGATCATTGTACTCCTTTGCCCAGCGTTTTATAAAACTAAGCACAGAACTTGCTTTATAAACAATAAAATTAATGGGATGTGTTAATTATACGAGTAAGTTGGAACAGAAATTAACACCTAAATCTTTAAATGTGGAGACGCGACACAGTTTTTGCTGTGATATTCAGTAATTAAAAATACACTAACAATTCGTTTTTTAGTAAAAGTTATCGTCTGGCATTTTAAAGGGTTGGTTAAAAGGCTATTTTTCCCACACCTAAATGTGAAACTATGAATGTCGGCTTGTTAAAGGATACTATCATGGGTGGACTTTGTAATCGTAATCATGTCATCAGCAAAAATTAGAACTTTAATTGAGCGTAGACATGACGATACGTCGTTAATAGACAGGATGAACAAAAAAGGACCAAGATGGCTTCCCTGGGGAACACGAGATTGAGCAACAACAGGTTCAGAATGACAATTTCTGAATTTTACATCATAGGATCTGTTTTCTAGGTATAATTTAATCCAAGCTAAGAAAAATGGTAAAAAACCAATAGCTTCATGTTTAAATACAAAAATTCCGTGGCTAAGTTGGTCAAAAGCTTTAGAAAAGTCAGTGTATACACAATCGACTTCATAACCTTGTTCTAAACCGTTTGAACATATGTTTGAGAGTGTGAAGAGATTAGGAACGGTTGATCTTTTTTTCAGAAAACCATGTTGCTGTTCGCAAATGAGATTTTTACTAAAAAATCCTACATTTTCACAAAGAACTTGTTCAAACAATTTAGGAATGCAAGAAAGCTTTGCAATGGGCCTGTAGTTTGTTATATCCGCCTTGTTACCTTTTTTTGAAAATTGGTGTTTGAAATGACTTCTTCCATATGCTAGGAAATTTCCCTGTTTTTAGAGAAATTTGAATAAGAACGTAAGATCTAAAGCAATACTACACTTTTTTTTATACTATCGTGGAAATACCATCGGGACTGGCTGAGCAGTAATCATGTAACGCAGATAAAAGATCAAGGACCGTACTCTGTAGCACAGGTATGTGACTACAACTAGTTTGCGAAAAAGTGTGAAAATTATGAAAATATACTTCATCAACTTCTTGAGGGCTATGAACAAATGACTCACGGAAATTCGCTGCGAAAGCGTTACAGATATCAAAAGTTTTATCTAACGAAAGGTTCTTGTAAGTGAAGTTAACTGGAAAGCCATATGATTTTTCTTTGAGTTTACAAAATTCCAAATTTTTTTAGGATTTTCTTGCAAAGAGGTGCCCATTTCAGTAACATAACAAGCATATAAAAAATTAGAAAGAGACTTAAATTGGTTAAAGAGTTCAACATAAAAAGAGAAGTTGACTGGAGACAGAGTTTTGAGATACGTTTTCCATGCCTTATTTCTTTTGTTACAGTAAACGCAACTCTTTTGTGTTACAAGAATAGCTAAAGTTTCTATATCTTGGTATCTTTAAGGGTACATTTTTTTCCAGTACCCGTGGCATGATGGTTAGTGCGTTGGACTGTCATGCAAGGGGTCTTGGGTTCAATCCCTGCCTGTGCCACCTTAATTTAAAAAATTAATTTTCATGGGTACTGCCTCTTGCAAGGAATTGACAATTCCTTCAAGAGTAATTCTTGTCATGAAAAAGTGCTTTCTCAAATTAGCCGTTCGGATTCGGCCTAAAATTGTAGGTCCCTTCCATTCCTGGCAACATTACTAGCACACAGGAATGGTTGCGAGTTGTAAGTCACTAGGCCCTGGTTCACAACGAACTGTTGCGCCACCCAATTTATTTATTTTTACATTTTGTTTTCAAACAATAATTAAGGGTCTTATAAAAAGTTTAAACTGCTTCGTCAATGTTAAAAAATGCTAATTTATCAGCAATTCCAAAAATGAAAAGAAAAAGAATAGACTAAATCAAAAATTCGATTTTTTGAGTTTTTAATACAGCTTGTTTGCTGTAAGTCAGTAAGAAGGACTTTATCGAGAAGAGATAGTTCCAATTGTGAAGAAGAAGCTTCAAGGCAGGATTCGTCTTTGGATAGAATGCAGTCAATGAGTGGTAAACTAAAATCACCTAGAAGTAAAATATTAGTGTCAGTGCTGGACAAATTTATAAGATAGTCTAATGCCAAGGAGAGATCGTTATAATAGACTCCAAACTTTTTGGAGGAATGTAGACGTTAACAATGAAAAAAAACTTAGTGTGTACCATTATCTTTACATATACCAGTTCAATTGATAATTCAAATGGAAAAGATACAGAAGAAGAGAAATATGTATTTTTTTCCACCTAAACCCTTTGCATTACCAACATGACGATCGTTTCTGTAAACTTCGAACTTTTGACTGAAAAGTTCTGTGCCGAAAAAGCTTGAATTAAGCAACGTTTCTGTCAAAACGAATACGTAGTATGGAAATGATTGGGAGCTAAGAAAAATGTCAGTAGACTTGCAACGAAGTCCAATTACGTTTTGGTAAAAAAGCGCAAGCCTGTTAAGTTTTTCGACTTGGTTTTCAAAGGAACACTTTGTTTTTGACTTTAAGTGAATTCTTTGACTAAAATCTCTGCAGGCCATATATTTGTGTTGCAAATATAATCAAAGAAAGTGGGATTCGTTATTAATTTAAAAGAGGAAACAAAGCTTTTTGGTTTACTGATCTTAGTACACCTATTTCATGAGCTGGAAGGTATGCTCTTAGTAGATACTAAGTGGGAAGTTGTATCTTCTGTTTTTTGTTTTTTTTTTTATTGTAGGTACAGTCCAAACGATTAAATTCTAAAAACACCGTGGTATTTTCTAAAAGCTTAGTTCGTTACAGTTCTTCAAAAGCTGTATTATTTGACAATACAAAGAGCGTTCCTAACTGAACTTTGAGAAAAAGTTTAACAAAGTTTTGAAGTTTTTGATTACATCACCTGATGATTATTTTTTTAACAAGGAGGTGATGTTTTATTTTTGGCCATTTAAGTAAATTGTTTTGGTTCGTTTTGTGGCTTTATTATTATGACCACAACTGTTTGTCGATATCGAGGAGGTGTGTACGGAAACTGTGGCCTACCGCAACGTAAATGAATGCGCTTAAGCACCGTATATACCTACGTACATATACATTGTATAAGTTTGCGTATATTTACGGTTATTATGTGCGATGAGTGCATAAGCCATCCCACATTCGGACGGGCAAGTTTTATACCAAATTGATTTTCAATTATATTGGAAAATGCATATAGTACACGTTAATTGAACACAAAATCTTATATACGAGTGTTAATGCGCATTGTTTGTCATTGAATTTGACATATACCAAGAATTCAGCAAAAAAAAATCAATTAAAACTCAATGGAAAAGGCATTGAAAAAAATCAATTGCATCGAAAAGAAAAACAAACAAAATAGAACCAAGTTGACAAAAAGGAAAATTAAACAAAAAGATAAAAGTGTAAAATGCAAGAGTAAAGAGAAAATTATCTCCTTCGATAATTCTGAACAATTCGCAATCAGGGTTGCCGCATTAAAAAAAAATCTGACAAATGGTATAAATGTCAGTGGTCAGGGAAGCTCTGTGATAGACTATATTCTGGTAGGCAACAAATGGAATGAGCATATGATTGACATGAAAATAGAGACTGTACCGTATTCAGACCACTTTCCAATGATCATATCGTTCGGACTGATTTCCAGAGAAGCTCAAGAGTCCAAGGTTATAAATTCCCTACCGAAACTGGAATGGAAACTGACAAACAAGATGATATATCAAATAAGGCTTGATATCTCAGAACTTCATAGAGCCATGGTTTGATAAAGACTGTAGAAAGGCACGGGAATTATCTTTAGCTGGCTTAGAGCATAGGTACAAATATTCGAATGATGGCTACTTCAAATATCAATATTTGTTGGCTAATAGATCTTTCAAGGCAATATGTAAGCTAAAGAAGGCAGCATTCTTTGAAGCTGAATCCAAGAGATAAGCGTCTTGTAAAAGCAGAATGGAGTTTTGGAAAAAAGTTTTCAATCAATTTTAGTGTAGGTTCTGATCAGCTGGCAGTTCACTTTCAGAGTTTGTTGAATCCAACAGAAGAGAAGCTTGTTTTTCAATACGCTACTCCGGGTTTTAAAAATGAAACTCTTGACACCAAGAAATGATTTCAGCTGTAATGGAACTTGAGGATGCGTAAGCATGCAGACCGAATGGCATACCAGCAGAATTTTATAAGTATGGAACAGCAGAGCTTTCATGGAAACAGGAATGATACCACTAGAATTCAAGGAGTCCATCATTTTCCCGATTCATAAGAAAGGGAGTTTGGCCGAGGTATCTAATTATAGAGCAATATACTTTCTAAATGCTTCATGTAAAATATTCACGCTGTCCTTGCAAAAACGTTTTAAGAAATAGATAGAAGACAACAAGCTCTTAAAGGAGTTTCAAGCTAGCTTTAGGACAGGTTATTCGACGGTTGACTATAGTCTTACACTTAAAAGTATCGCAGAAACATTCCTCAATAAGGACAAGAAGCTATATACGTTTTTCGTTGACTTTAAATCTGCAATTGATATGATCGATAGACATGCGCTTATCTACAAGCTGTATAATAAGGAAATGTCATTGAAGTACGGGAGAGTTATTGCGAATCTATCTACCGATACAATTGCTCAGGTATGCAATGGAAAGAGTTGTCGAGAGAGTTTAAAACACAATCGGGAGGCAGACAAGGTTGTACATTGAGTCCGAGTCTATTCGCCTTGTTTATTGAAGATCTCACAGACCTCTTACCAGGTGGCATAGACTTCGCCGGACAAATAATAAGCATTGTTGTTTGCGGACGACATTGTTCTTTTGGCAGCACCACCTGAAACATTGCAGTTAATGATAAACCGCTTGTATCAATATTGTCAGCTTTGGAGTTTCAAATACCTTGGAGTTCACTTAATGAAAAATTTGAGCATGAAAATTCATCTAAGAGAGAAACTAGTTAAGGCTAAAGGTGCAATTAGTGCAACTTGAAAAATATGTGTTTTTAACAAAAGTATAGCACACAGCAGCAAGTTGAAGATATTTAAAGCGGAATTTGAGTCTGTCATGTTTTACGCGGCACAAACTTGGGGAACGAAAAAATACGAAACAGTTGAGAAACTTCTCCGATATCCGAATCCGAACGGCTTATTTGAGAAAACACTTTTTTATGACAAGAGTTACTCTTGGAGAATTTGTCAATTCCTCGCAAGAGGCAGTACCGTGTTAGAAGTGTCTAAAGAAATAAGAAGGAATGCTTTTGGTAGCGAAATATTGACGCAAAACCAAGTTATACTCTTGCTTAACAATATGGAAGTTAAAAAATTATATCAATTCTGCAGGCTAGCAATATGTCTAATGCCGAAAAAAAACATGTCTACTGTCGATAGTTTGACAGATGGGAATCCTTATCATCGGGAATGTAGGTAAAAGTTGCGCCATCTGAACGTATCCTATTTCAACATCAAAGAACACCGCCATTTTTTTTACTGAATTTGACAGATAAACACAATTCTAAAACGTTTATTCACTATTCAAAATTCGTTTGTTTACATTGCTGTATTAGAAGTTTTGACACTGTGTTCATAAATATATGCGGAAACCAACAACAAACAAAATCAAACAAGACAAGAGCATTATATTGACAGATCTATTATTTTGAGTCCTGGTTTTCGGTTTCATTTCGGAATTCACTTTGGAAAATTGTACCAAAACCGTATTCAAAAAATCATAAAACTAAAGGCTAGGGACAGAATTCATTGCCACTGCATTAAATTTGAGTTTATAATTAACCGTTTTTCCAATTCAACGCAATTTCAATCTAATTCTTAGGGAGTACATTTTCTACTCTAAAATTTAATTCCACATTCAATTCTCAATTCGAAAAAGGTTCGTGGAAGCAATAAAATAAACGCTTTTTATCTGATTTACAAAATAAAATAAAATGACAATTTTGACATTTCTCTCATAGTAAAAATGTCAAAAAAACTCATTTAAAGAACTCTGTAATCGACATAACGGTTTATTGTTAGAGAATAAAAGTTCTTTAGTAATTAGTAATCATCAATATGGTGGACATTTTTAAGGACTGCAATATTAACAAAACTGTAAAGATAGTATTTTCTTGCAATTCCTTGACAGGATGACAGTAGCTTTACGGGAATTTTTGGTTTTGCAGTAATATTGTAATTTAAATTGTAGAAACACTTCCAATTTAGGACCATGTCAACACTTGAAATTTTGTTAATATGTTTACTTTGTTCTTGAACACGCCCCAAATTTTCCAAAAGAAACAAATTAAATGACAATTTTGACATTTCTCTTATAATAAAACTGTCAAAGAATCACTCTAAATCCAACTGCAACTCATTTAACGAATTCTGTTATCGACTTAAAAGTTTATTGTTACCTACAGAATAAAAGTTCTTTAGTAATCGATAATCATCAATATGCTGGACAACATGCATGACCTTGGTTCACCTTTCTCCGATGCAAACAATATTTTATATCCAGGAGTCCTGAGACCTTTGATGATGGAGTTTGAGACCCACGGCTCCTGTATCAAGACGATGTCTTCCTTGTTCCTATGTAGTCGGAGTACCAGGTTGTTTGTGGCCATGATGGCGTGATGGAGATTAATCTGTACTAATCGCATCATTGATACTTTTAGTCAGATCAACCTCCACCACTGTTTTGTCGGCGTTTTCATCGTCTGAGAAGGACTTAAGTAAAAGGTGGTAAAGGTGGCGTCTTCAGTCTCCATGTCGGACTGTAGTTTGATCCTCCACGTCGGATGGCTCGTTTGGGGCTGTGGATGTCGATGGTTCCACTTGTGGTGTTGCATCGACTTAGTGATGCTTTTCTTCCGCTGGAGGGGCTTCTGTGGGGGGCGTGTTGAGCGTATCTTCATCTGTTTTATAGATACGGATCAGGATTTCATCAAAACCATACCTAATCACGCCTTTGGTCGCGGCCAGTGGAGCCAGTGATTCCCTATTGATCAACACGAGAGCTGATCTATAGTGACCCACTGTCTCCTTCTCAACCTTTGGTACTTTCCAGTCGTGCGTAGGCAGGTCCGGATTACTTGTTTTGATCCGTTTCATGATCATATCTGGGCAGTTGTGTAGAGCCGGGACCACTAACGTGCTCTTGGCCGGCAAGGAATATTCTCCCTTGCAACAACCTCGAGCTTGGCACCCGGCCAGTCTTCTGGCAAGCCATTGACAGCAGCCCTGTATAGATCGAAAGATCTCTGATCACCACAGGCGATGAATTTGACACGATTTTAGTACCATCCTGCATCGGCTGTGTCTGGGAGAGGCCACGGATTCTCCTCGATGACAGATAAAAATCTGAAACCGTGGTGAGCCTTGACGTCTGCCCGATGATCATGAGAGATGTTACCATCCACATGACTCCTGTCAATGACCGCGGCTATGATCTTGCCTTTGAGCGCGTCGCTGAAGGAAAGATATTTGTTAACGGCTGTTTTGCTGTTGGAAAGCACCTTCTGCCTTTTTGGTTCAGGCTTGTCGCCCTCGAAAGACCTATTGCGCTTTGACGTTGAGTCGCCGCAGGTCGGTTTAGCTTTTTTGCTAAGAAAGCCACTAGCCCACTCGAGTTTTCGCGTTTGCTCTGGGGTTCTTTCCGCCGCCGGTATGACACCGACTGCGGCTAGAATCTTCTCAGCATTGCGTTGGTCTCGACTGGCCTGTGACTTCTTGGACTTCTTTTTCTTTTCTTCCGAAAAAGCTCGTTAGTGGCTGGTTTATCCCCCAGCCTTCTATTCTTTGGCACGGTTTTCGTACAAATACGCTCACACCACCACTGAAATTAGGAACCTCTAAACTATGATAAAATTGGGTTTCCGAACGTTACACTATTGAGGAGTTACAACAATTCAGCGACCCACCTCAACCTTAGCTAATCACCATCCTGCCAAAAACGCACAGGACTACTGTGGTGATTATTACCCGCCTTACACCCACTTGGAGTGTTTGAATGAGGATTTTGTTCTTGAACACACCCCAAATTTTCCAAAAGAAACAAATTAATTGATCTGGAGGACTAATGGCTGAAACCTGACGTTTACGTGTTCAGCCATAAGAATTCAATGCATGCTATCACAATGAAGCTTTGACCTCACGTTTCATTTGACAATCGTAAGAAAATAACGTAATGTTACGTAATGTGATTCAAAACGAAAGCTCTAGTTCGAATTTGCTTTGTCTGACAGCTCCACAGCTGTACAAAAGTCAACAAACAAAATACATTTGTTTTGGAGGGATTCACATTAGTTATTAAAAGCTGTGTAAGCTACTTTCGGGATAAATTTCATTTTTTCGATTTCATTCATATTTTTTTATTTTGAGAAAAAATAACATTGGCCGCGTTATTACCGATATTCGGTCACAAATGTTGGAAAAGCCTTTGAAAATTAGACCTCGACATTGGACTATGTTCGAGTGAGCCCTGGTGGTCATCTGCCAGAAATCATATTCAAATTACAATGCCAGAAAATCATCTTTCGGCTAATGTACACTTGTATTCTTTTAAATGACAAATGAATGAATGATTCCCGGTCACGAATTCAACTCAATGAATGCAATCTCAAGATTGAATTCCATCAATAATTTCAAAAGATTGCATTCTTTAACAACTGTTGAAAGAATAAAGAAACCGATTTTTTTTATCGGCAACCCTACTTTGCATCCTATAAGCGGTAGCAAAATAAGATTGGGAGTAAATTTGTCAATCGTGATGCTGTTGTCTTCTTGCTCTTTAATCAATCATTCTATATACGGTATATGTACTTTTCTTAGAATGAAAGTAAAGCAAAAATAAGAAGAAGTAGCAGAAAAAAAACAATAATCCTCCAGAGATCTTAACATATAGGTACACAAACAGATGACGATAAGATGTTGCATCACTTGGTTGACTTCCTTGTTGGAAAAGTATCTTAAAGACCTTTACACAGAATTTCTTTTTTCTTTTCTTACTTTATCTTCTCTGGCGTCTTAGAAGCGAGTGTAGATTTCTCGTTGACGTCATCTGACGACATTGAAATCAAGATAATAAATTGCCAACCCCTCCATCGTGCTCCACGCCAAATGAAAATTCAAGTTAGGAGCTGAAAGGATAGGGATGGAGATGGGGCAAAGAGAAGAACTGAATAAAGTTTTGCAAAAACGAAAAGAAAAATACATAAAAATCGGTGGAATGTTTCAAGGGTGGTGGCGCTGCTGGTGGTTGGTGGTTGAGTGAATGGATTTATAATAACGTCGATGTCGTCGTTGTTGTCGAACGTCGACGTCGACGCAACCAATACCGCCGCTGCACTTATGGGTATTCTATAGACTTTATAGAGAGAGGTTCGTCATTGATATTTATATATGAGAATATTAACAATTTCAGCAGCTATTAAGTGGAATTTGCCAGGATCTAAATAATAACAAGAAAAAAGAAGATATATTCATTCAAAAACTGCGTCGATTCTGTTCGAAATAAAGATTTCTCATCACGTTTCGAATGAATGGATTGTCATAAATCAGGCCTCATTCGACAAACAACGACTACGACAAAGACGACGAAGGCGGAAAAACAGAGATGATAATGGTAAAAGAATAAGTTTTTCGTTTTGCGATTTATTGGAGTGAAATGAGTTTTTGAAAGTCCAATTTTATAATTTTTTTTGAAATTCGTTTTTTCAGTTGAGGGGATTTGTTTGCAGTTCCACTTTCTTTATTTTTTTGCTAATCAAGTGGAAAATTGTTAAAAGTTTTGCCTGAAAGGAAGCCTTGATTTTTGTTGAAATTTTGTTTTTATTTGATTCTTTTATTTCTTCTCTTTCTATGAATGAGCATCAACTAATTTGAAATAAAAGAAAATCAGACTGTTTTTTGGTAGAAAATGAAATATTAAAATTCTCAAGATATAGAAATTTTGTAAAAATGGTTGTGCTTATAAAATATTTTGAAAAATCTATGAAAATTGTAAGAATTCTTAAGATAGTCTTTGCCATCATATTTTTTTGTCGAAAATGCGTGTTTTTGGTATCGATGAATCTCTTCTTCCTTGGATTGAAAATTATTGTACTAAGCTTATAATAGAAGTTGTATGGGATGGCTTTAAATCTGAAACTTAGAAAATAAAAATCGGTGTTCCACAGAGTTCCGTTCGTTCTCTTACTTCTTTTCTTATATTCATAAATGAACTGTTTCGCTGATGACAATATCTACAGCTTTTGATTTTTTAATATTCACATACTTGTCCTGCGATTGTGGAACTTAAAGTCTGATTTTGACAGAACGGAAATATTAACCATGTAAAATTTAATGTTTCATAACTTTAAAACTGTCTCTTGTCTTGACTAACACACCCCAAATGCCGCTTTCTATGAGTGATTTTTGCATCAAGGAAACTTATCACCTTAAAGTAAACGGTGGAATAATCATATATTTGACTTGTTCAAAAATTATGCTAAGGATACTTTTTTGACAGTGCAAAGAGCCTTTTTTCCTCGAAGATTTGAAAAAACAACGCTCATATTTAGGCAGCTGCCTTAATACAAGTGCAAGTCTTTTGGACTGATTCCAACAAAACTTTTACACCGCCCTACAATATTTTTGTGTATCGATATTTGTATTCAGCAGTTTTGTACCGAAATAGCGAGTTCCTATTCAGCCTAAAACCAGTTTTTCTCGAATGCTCGAACTTCTGGGAATGTTAATCAGTTTTCCTTCTTCCTTTTTGATTCTGTTTCATTCTTTTTAAGCCGAACGTCAAGAATGTGGAATGCTTTTTTCTCTTAAAACTATTAAGTACTTCTTCTTCGTTTCCGGCTGCTAGTTACTTACTTACTTACTTAAGGTGGCACTACAGTCCTGTGTGAACTAGGGCCTCACCCAACAAACTTCTCCATCTAGCTCGGTCCCTAGCTAGATGTCTCCAGTTTCGAGCTCCAAGTTGAGTGAGGTCACCTTCCACTTGTGCGCGCTACCTGATCCGCGGTCTTCCTCTATTGCGCTGTCCTGTGGGTGGGGATTTGAAGACTTTCCGGGCCGGAGCATTGGTTTCCATGCGCACTCAATTGCTTTCTTAGTCCAAAAAAACAGCGGTTAGCAAAAGTTATTCTTCGTTTGATCTCAGCGCTGGTGTTGTTTTCTGCGTCTGCAGCGGAGCCTTGGTAGACGAAGTCCTTGACTACCAACGTTTGACCAAGACGTCGGTATTGTAGGTCCTTTCTTGACGATGGCATGTACTTTGTTTTGCCCTCATTAACCCTTAGACCCATTTCTGTCCCCTCTGCCTCAATACTCACAAAAGCCCCATTGACATCACGCTGAGTTCTTCCGATTATGTCAATATCATCAGCATATGCCAGTAATTGGACGGAATTTTGAAAGATAGTGCCTCTAGTTTTGACGTGTGAGCTCTGCACTATTCTTTCAAGCACGATGTTAAAAAAATCACATGGTAGCGCATCACCTTGTCTAAAACCTTTTTTGACATCGAAAGGTTCTGTTAAGGTGTTTCCAACCTTTATGGAGCAGCGTGAATTCTCCATGGTCATCCTGCACAAACGGAAGAGTTTGGCAGGGATGCCAAAACTAGACATGGCTCTATACAGCTCGTCCCTGTATGCGTCATATGCGGCCTTGAAATCGATGAAAAGATGGTGGTTGTCGATTTGGTGTTCTTGGTATTTTTCCAGGATCTACCGTAATGTGAATAGTTGATCGACTGTGGATTTTCTTGGTCTAAAACCACACTGATAAGGACCTATCAGGTTGTTGACGATGGGCTTTAGACGTTCACATATTACGGTAGAAAAGATTTGATAGGCGATATTAAGTAGACTGATTCCTCTATAGTTGGTGCAGTTTAGAGTCTCCTTTTTCAGGATCGGACAAACAATACTGAAGTTCCATTCATCGGACATGTTTTCTTCCGACCATATCTTAGAGATAAGTTGGTGCATGCTCCTAACCAACCTATCTCCAGCTGCTTTAAAGAGCTCGGCATTTAAGCCATCCGCTCCAGCGGCCTTATTAGATTTCAACTTAGATATGGCAATCTGTACTTCGTCTAAGTCGGGAGGACGGGGTTGTTGGCTTTCGTCGTCTATATTGAATGGATCATCCTGTCTGACAGCGGAATTCAGTTCTTCGTCGCTGTTATTCAGTCTGCAGAAGTGGTTCTTCCACATTCTCAGCATTGACTGCGGTTCCACTATGATGTTTCCACTTTCGTCTTTCCAGCCTTCGGCTCTACCTGTGTATTTCGTTTCACCTGTTTATTAAACTTTCAAGTTTTATTCCTGCTTTTAAACCTCTTAACATCTTCGACCGCAGCTCTCTTTCTTTTATGCAGCGCCGCTTTGCGTGCCTGTTGTTTGGATACATTTGCCTGAAGACATTCCTCATCAAACCAGGGGTTCCTTGTTGGTGGTTGTTTGAAACCTAGCACGTCAGAGGCGGGCTCTCTGATTGCATCTTGGCAATGTTGTCACTGGTTTTCGATACATTGTGTTGGCGGCAGAGAACTTCGAGAGAGGTTACTTGTAACTCAGTCGGAAAAGGATTTGCCGATCTCTTGCGATTGTAGCCCTACGACGTTCTACCTTTTCCAAGCACATCCCTGTTTTGCCTTGGGTCTAGAAATCCGAAGTGCTACCTTGGCTACAACGAGGTAGGGGTCCGAGTTGATGTTAGCTCCTCGCAAAGTTCGTGCATCCATGATGCTGGAAGCGTGTCTGGCGTCGATCGCAATATGGTCAATCTGGTTGACGGTAGAATGATCTGGAGAACTCCAAGTTCCTTTGTGGATGTCGAGGTGTGGAAAGCGCGTACTGGCTACCATGACGTTTCGCCCGCAGCAAAATCTATGAGCCTGAATCCGTTGTCGGAAGTATTGTCGTGCAGGCTGTTCTTCCCGATTATTCCACCAAAGATGTCTTCCCTTCCTAGCTTGGAATTAAAATCGCCCAGGACAATTTTAATATCGAAGCTAGGACACTGCTCATATGTTTTGTCTAGGAGCTCGAAGAACATATCTTTGGTGTTGTCGTCTTTCTCTTCTGTGGGGAGTGCGCGCATATCAGGCTAATATTGTCGAATTTAGCCTTGAGGCGCTCATTGATGCACCTATAGCTCAAGACTTCTTGCCTAAGTCTGGCTCCAATGACAAAGCCGCATCCAAATAAGCGCTGTTGGTTTTCGTGGTAGCAGTCACCATAGGAAATATCGCAGTATTTCCTCCTCTTTTTGCCCGGCCCATCCCATCGTATTTCCTGGATGGCGGTGATGTCTGCTTTGTAGTGGTCTAGGGCCTCCGCTAATTCTTCAGCAGCACGTGGTCTGTTAAGGTCTGTTTGCGTTGGTTGTCAACAGTAAATCCGTCCGTATCCGAGGCTTGTTGGTGCTTCGCAACTATGAAAACTTTAACGTGGCCAGGAAGTCACTCCGACGGCAGAACTCCCAACCTGGAGGGCCAGATCCTAAGTAAAACTCCAAGGATGGGGAGCCGGATAAAACCGCTTCTTATAGGCCTGGGCTCCAAATAAGTCGAAGAAGCCCTATAAGGTGTTCACTTAGAAGTTCAACCTTACTGGAATTGTAGACGCCACCGTTAAAAATAAAAACCTAAACAAAAAAATTAATAAAAGTTCGTAAAAATTGATTTTCGAATCAAATATCTTTTCAAAACTTTGAAATATTGGCTTCCAACTAATTTCATCTTATAACAAATATTGTTTTCAACATTTGGTAAAATTTTGAAAAAATTGAATTGACAGCTTTTTGACAAACAATAAAAACCTAAACATAAAAATTAAAAAAAGTTGGTAAAAATGTGCTTTCGACCTAAATAGCTTCTCAAAAATTAAAAATATTGTCTCCAAACCCTTTTTATTTCACAGAAAATATTGTTTTCGAAACCTACAAACTTTTAAGCAAGACAAATAGACAGACGGAATGGGAAGTGACAGTTGTCAAAAAAATTAACTCCGAAAAAAGTATTGCCAGATTGAAAACGAAACGCCTAAAAATTATAAAAAAAGAGGAGGGTAAGAAATAATCTATCACTTGACTTGATAAGTCTTCTCATTTTGATAAAACTAAAAAGAAAAATCACTTCTGAGATTCAGCTCCCGAACCCACCCTTAAATTCTCTCTTTTAATCAACTCTTTCAAACGCTGAAACAACAATAAACACTATAACAACTTATTCTATGGTAGAAAACAATTTATCGTAAATAATTAAAAAAACTTTGGCAAATTTTTTAATTTAATTAGCAGAATGACAATTTAATTGATTGACAGTTCAGTTCACTATCACAGGATCATCTGTCAGCATGACACGTCCGTAGTGTTTGTAAAACGTAACGTTAAGCTAAATCAGCTATAAAAATCATTGATCTAGATTTTACGGACCTTAAAACGTCAAGAAATATCAACTATGTAAATTTGAAGAACTATTGGAAAGCTAAAAATCTAAAGTTCTATTCGATTTGTTGAATTTTTCACTTTAAATTTGAATTCTTGTTATTTCTGACAGTTTCATCCTCAAACCTAAAGGAAACGTCACTCTTAAACTTTTAGAAAGGGAAGTGCTTATTAGAATTTTAAAAAGTTTATTCATATCATTCCATAGGACTTCTTTTTAGTCAATTAATTATTCACAAAGCATTATTAAACCCCTGACCCCCCTTCTCCTCAACAAAAAGAAACTTCATCCTTCCTTTCATTATGCCTATCAATGTCAAATCAAAATCACAAACAGGAAGAAGGATGAAATGTCAGAAAATAGAAAACCTAAATTTAAACATAGACTATGTCAATTTTAATAAACAAATCCTTAGATTTTCAGTTTATGAAAATGTCTTGATTTTTGTAGGTTATATAAAAATTTAAACAACTCACTCAAAATGTCTTTCATTTTTTTTGAATGTGAACAAAAAAACAAGAGGAAAAGGATCTGAAAATGAAATGAAATTCCCTTACACTTGAATTTAATAAGCGTCTTTCTCTTTTTCTACTCTCTCTCTGTCTCTGTTTCTCTTTCAAAAAAGACCTCATTCCATATTGAACTTTTATTTTATCCCCTCAGTTAATCCTCCATCAGCCATCATCCTGTATACCATTTCACTGCTGCTTCTGCTGCATATCCTTTCATCCTTTCGTTTGAATAATTCAATTGGATTCCTTCCAACTTTTTTTGAAGCTCATACAAATGACAGAATGTATATAAATGTAAAAAGGAATGTGTTTTTGAGAGCTCTGTAGAGCTCAAAAAGAGAGAGATGGGTATACGACGAGGCCAATTTAATTTTAATTCGAAGGTCAACTGAGGCTAGGTAGGACCTTTTAGTGGAAAGGGAAGCGTGTGTTTTACCTCCTTATTTTTTAGGTAAAAACTTTTTCCTCCGCATCCTTTCCTTTGGTAGATGCTTGAACGTAGGTTGAAGGTGGCAGGATACTCGTATGTTGGGTACAATATCTTTCAATGCGGATGTAATGAGTTTTCAAGTTTATAGTTTTTGATATCAACCTACACACTTGTACAGGAGAAGACAGAGTGCATACATATGATGATTCGCTACATACCTATAAGGTTATCGCTTTTGTGGATATGGAAAGTCCTTAGACGTTTGAAGTTGATTTCTAAAGTTTTCTATATGAACTCATTAGATACTTGCATCTCTCTGGTCTGGTGCAACACACCAACGTTCGTGCTTCTCAACAATTTACGAACACTTCTTTCGTCCTTAGGTGGAGGCTTAGGGTATTAGGAGAACTCATATTTTATTTTATTGGAAGTTGCAGAATTGAAAACAAGACCCTGAATCGCTAAAAACTAGATACAATCCTTTTAAAGTTTGAAAAATAAATATAAGTAAATGATCTTAACTAAAATATTGAATCAATAACAAACTGTCAAGAAAACCTTGACTTATTGACACGTGATATTGAAACAAGCACACAAACATTTAGAATTTCAATCACGTAAATATTTGTTGGCAGAACACAATGTACACAGTGCTGCCACTGAACATTTGGCAGCAACAACTGTCAAAATATTATACATTCACAAATTCAATTTTGCTGAAACAACGCGATGAATCAGCTGCAGGCAGGAAAGAAGAAAGAAAGCTGTGCAACTTTAAACATAGGCACGTATATTTTTTTGACGTTTCAATTGTGAATGCAGTTGTTCATTTGAACGCTCAACTACTAACTGTGACGTGGGTTCAGAATGACATGAAAAAGATTTTGACATAAAATGTTCAAATGTTGTGCAACATAGATTTTAGTTGCAACATTTTTGACATTTAAGAAATTGCATGTTGAACATATGACTCCAAAATCGATGAAGATGGGAATGCTGTCTTTAATGGCTGAAACACAAACACGCTTTATCTTCGACTTAGTCTGCGTTACGATGGGACATTTCATATATGACATTTCTAAAATGACACTTCTGTCATTAGCAGCTGGTGTTTGTTCTCCGTTTGAAGTCAAATTACGTAACATTACGTTATTTTACTTACGATTGTCAGACGGAATGTGAGGTCAAAGCTTCATATGAATAGCATGCATTGAATTCCTATGGCTGAACTCATAAACGTCAGATGCAGCCGAAGCTGAAGCATGTTTGTGTTTCAGCCATAAATAGGACTTGATAATTTAAGCTACTTTAGGCCAAAGCTACAGCAAGCAACAAGAATATAAGTATTATTATTATTGACAAATGTAACAATAGATTACATTGGATTTGTGTTGGAAATTTACGTCAAAACGAACTGTCATTAAATTGTTTTTCGAAGACATAGCTCTTCCAAATGACCTCAAACGAGTTTTATCAGGAAACTGTCAATTCTGTTGATTCGAGCCCTGTTGTATATGACCTCGTTGGAATAGTAATGCACGTACTATGATTCGGCTGTTCGATATTAGCCGGTATAGCGTCGTAAACACTGCTGCTCGAACCCTCGAAGCTTCTCCATCTGGAAAGCCGTATGAGGGCCATGTAGCAAATTACCTTCACTTCGGGGGTCAAGCCGACTGCTAAAAAACAGACGTTTTGTCAGAGCGAAGGCTCCTCTAGCCCTGGCCAGATACCGAGGTACTTCACTACACTTTTGCTCGCTAATGGCTGCCCGTGAAGATCAACGATGACCATCTTGCGTTAATAAATTCATTCGTGGCCTTAGCCAACGGAGTCCGGAACAGAGTTATCTCCAACTTATGGACATTTATTTTCAGTTTCCAGTCGTCGCAATATCTTGTCGAAATCACGCTGCAAGAGAATTCTAATAACCTTAACCTTTCGGGCCGTTCTGTACGCAATAAGATCGTCTGCGTACGCAATTGCCTTTGTAAGACTACCTATCAGACCGCTGGTGTAAATGCTGAAGAGAATCGGCGAATTCACCGCTTCCTGTTGAAGACCATTTTTAATTAAGGATGTTGTGTTAGAAGTTACATTGCCACTTTTGACACCAAACTTTCTACCGTTAAGCATATCATAAAGTATCTACAACTATGGCTTGCTTATGCCAAGCCTGCTCAATTTTAAGGTAAAGACCCTTTAACCATACGGTGTCAAAGTCCTTTTCCAAATCAACTAGAACAGCACCTGTGTATTGTTGTTTTGATTTATTCCATTGGATATCGGAAACGAATTTAGACGCAGCATAAATTGTGTCATGACCCGCCTTGAACCGGAACTGTTTATCCGGAATTATTTTGTTGTCCGCAGCCCACTTAGTCAGAGCCCTATTAATGATCTTTTCGAAAACTTTGCTGATGCTCGGAAGAAGACTTATCGATGAGCTGAAGGTCAATCTTCGTCACTAACAAGGGACTTGGGACAATTCAACCGGAAGAAATGATACAGGGCTTCCAATAGAAGTTTTTATTTTGATACTTAAGGGCCATGTCAACCAAGTTCAGTTCTTCTATTTTTGGCAACAAAAAGTTTGTTAGCATTGAACGATAGCGATCGCCATTCACCGTAACGTTGCGTCCAACAGCATCTTTGAAAAAATACGGTCCAAAGATTCCACCAGCGTACAAACCACACCAAACAGTGCATTTTTCGGGATGCATGGGCAGTTCTTGAACGGCTTCTGGTTGCTCTTCACTCCAAATGCGGCAATTTTGCTTATTTACGTAGCCACTCAACCAGAAATGAGCCTCATCGCTGAACAAAATTTGTCGATAAAAAAGCGGATTTTCTGCCAACTTTTCTAGGGCCCATTCACTGAAAATTCGACGTTGTGGCAGATCGTTCGGCTTCAGTTCTTGCACGAGCTGTATTTTATACGGTTTTACACCAAGATCTTTGCGTAAAATCTTCCATGTGGTCGAATAACACAAACCCAATTGCTGCGAACGGCGACGAATCGACATTTCAGGGTCTTCAGCAACACTTTCAGAAACAGACGCAATATTCTCTTCTGCACTGTACGCATTCGTGTGGTTGGTTTAATGTCCAATAAAGTAAACTGAGTGCGAAACTTGGTCACAATTGCATTAATTGTTTGCTCACTTGGTCGATTATGTAGACCATAAATCGGACGTAAAGCGCGAAACACATTTTGAACCGAACACTGATTTTGGTAATAAAATTCAATTATTTGCAAGCGTTGCTCGTTAGTAAGTCTATTCATGATGAAATGTCAAAGCATACTGAGCATCTTTTTCTTTGACACCATTTCTGAAATCCCACGTGATCTGTCAAATACTAATGCATGAAAATCCTAACCTCAAAAAAATCACCCTTTACCAAAACAAGAAAATTTTCCAAAAACAGTGTGGTATTAACGAATTGCAGTGTGGTTGCTACGAACTGTCAAACTCTATTCGCGTTCCACATACCATCCACACTGCAACGAATAAATTGTTCGCGCTCAACTTAACCTCAAAATTATACCACTCTTGTTTTGTTTGTTGAAAAGGGTGATTATAAATTAACAATTCGCGAGTACCAATTTTAAGGCCTGAAAACGATCGGCAAACAAGTTTAAGGAGTCACCAGATCTCGGTGGGAATTGTGTTCACCTACAGTAATACGACGTTGTTTTGTAGTGAATTTCAACAACTTTAATACGTTGTTGAAGAGTGTATCATTCAATTCTTAGTAATGGTGTAGTTTTTACTTGTCAACTGTAATAATATGACAGCTGTGAAAATAGTGAACTATTTAAAGTAAAAACTTTCATGAAACTCGATGAAAACTCTGAAATTTTAATGCGTTTCAGGACCTAATCAATTGTCAACATATGACAGCTTTAATGGTGACAGCTGTCAAAATAGGTAGCTATTAAAATGGAAAACTCTCATGAAACTCGATGAAAACCCTGATTTTTTTCAATGCGTTTTTGAAGCGTGTATCGTTCCATACTTAGTAATGGCATAGTTTTTACTTGTTAAATATCAAAATATGACAGCTGTGAAAATAGTAAGCTTTTTAAAGTAAAAACTCTCATAAAACTCTATGAAAACCCTAATTATTTTGATGTATTTCAGGACCTTATAAATTATCAACATATGACAGCTTTAATGGTGACAGCTGTCAAAATAGTGAGCTATTTAAAGTAAAATCTCTCATGAAACTTGATGAAAATCCTGATTATTTTCAATGCGTTTTTGACGCGTGTATCGTTCCATTCTTAGTAATGGCATAGTTTTTACTTGTCAAATATCGAAATATGACAGTTTTGATGGAGACAGCTGACAAAATAGTGAGCTATTTAAAGTGAAAACTTTCATGAAATCCGATGAAAACCCTGATCATTTTGATGCGTTTCAGGACCTAATCAGCAAAGATAAGACGTTGATTTGTAGTGAATTTAAACAACTTCAATGCGTTTTTGATGCTTGTATCGTTCCATTCTTAGAAATGGCGTAGTATTACTTATCAATTGTCAACATATGACATCTTAAATGGTGACAAATGTCAAAATAGTGCCCTATTTACAGTAAAAACTGTCATTAAACTTGATGAAAACCTTGATTATTTTCAATGCGTTGGTTTTTACTTGCCAGGTGTCAACATATGACAGCTTTATTGGTGACAGCTGTCAAAATAATGACCTATTTAAAAAAAACTCATCGGAAAACTTAAAATGATACCAATTCAGAAAATAAACCACCACATAATTTTGCTATAAACCTCTTCAATATGTTTTGAAAATACATATCAATCTTAGAAACGCAGTGTTTTATTTAGTACTTTTATACTTCGTCCAACATACTGAGGGATTAAATTCATTTGTGTCGTTAAACTACTTTTATCAACAAGCGGTCTGACGACGACCGACCGACGATGGTGATGATGATGTAACTTCGCCATAGACCAAGAGTTTATTGCAACCGCATAAATCAACATCAAAGTCCATTAAATTGTGGCTAAGCGCACTGAAATAGTGTTTTGTAATGGAAGTAGAACGACCAAGGGTTTGTTTTTGTTCAATTTTTATTTTTCTAGATAAACCCCTGCCAAGCTGGCGACACACGCACAAATCGTAAAAAAACACACAAAAATAAAGACTCGCTGTCTAAACAAACAAAGAAGGATACTTAATTACAGCTTTGGCCAAAATAATCGGAACACAACTCAATTTGAAAGGCAACGAATCTTAAATTTAACAAGAGACAGACAAGAAGCATTGAACACAGATTTGAAGCAAGAAATATGCAAACATTTACATCAAGATTTTTTGTTATCTCAAAACATTTTACTTCAACGTTATTAAGTTCAATAGCATTGATGTAAGAAACATGAAGACGTGTTTTTGAAATATCTGAAACCTTAGTTTTTTGAATGCTTAGTAACCAGGCCACACCCACTAGACCATTGAGTTATACGTATTTTTAAGATCCTTATTAACTTTATCAGCACAATCATTGATAAGTCCAATCGGGCAGCTCCTTATTAGTCGAACATCATCGGCAAACATGTGATAGTTACAGTAGTGAACAAATTTGGGAAACTCATTAAAATACAAAGAAAAGAGAGTAGGACTCAAATTTCAGCCTTGTGGTACTCCTAATGGGAGATGAAACAACATTAAGTACTTGTTTCCTTTCTCTAAAATATTAATAAAAAAATTTAGTAGGATCAAGTGAAAAGTCAAAAGCTTTTAAATAGTTGAAAAGAGTCAAAAAGGTGACATGATTGTTGTCCAGTTGATGATCCTGCTTTTCAGCACTAGATTAATCAACTCACAGAGTGAGTATTCGACGTTAAGGGTCGTCATAGCAGAAGTGATAGCGGATGTGTCAACGTTGTTGAAAGCACCCTCAATATCCAGGAAGGCAACCATAGTATATTCCTTTGCTCTAGTATTATTCGTAGTAGTAGTATTCAATAGTTGTTACCAGAGTGTGCAAGGCTGTTTCTACCGATTTCCCTTTGCAGTAAGCATGCTGAGACATCGATAGTCTCTTATCAATGCTTTTACGTACATACATGGATATCAATCAATCGTTCCAGAGTTTTGAGAATAAGTGATAATAGGCTAATAGGTCTTAGATCTTTAGGGTTGACGTGCGAGCATTTGCCCGCATTGGGAATGAAAACTACCTTTACTTCTCTCCATCGCTGAGGTATATAGACCAGATCTAGACAACTTTTGAAGATCATCTCAATGATAGGCTAGTATAATTTGATCTGGACCTGGAGATTTACAAAGTTCGAAACTGTTCAGAGCCATGTCAATTTTGAGGAAAAGTTAAGTTAATACCCGACCCATGACGGTTTGTTGTATTAACGGATTGGGAGCTATCTGGAAAGTGGCTGTCGAGTAGCAAGTTTAGCGTTTCTTCGCAAGAGTTAGTCCATGTACCATCTGAGTTTTGAAAACAACTAGGCATGGTTGGATTTGTTGAGAGAATCTTCCTTAACCTTGATGCCTCCGAGGATTCTTCTATTGAGCTACAGTAGGATCTCCATGAGGATCTTTTGGCAATTCTCAATTCTCGTTTATACTTTTTGAGAGATTCCTTATAGGAATCCCAATCTTGGGGGTGTCTAGACTTTTTGCACGATTGAAAAGCCTTCGACAACCTTCCCTGAATATTTCTAGTTCACCAGTCCATCAATATGGTTCCTTCTTTCCCCGTATTGTAGTGAGGAGGCATGCAGTTTCCATGACTTTATGGAGGGCTGCTGTAAGCTCATCAACTTTTCGATCGAGTTCAAGAGCGCACAAGGGAGGATCAGAAAGTTCTGGTTTCAGAGTTGTACTATATTTTGGCCAATCTGTTTTCCTATAATTTCGGAATTGTATCGGTTTTGGGGACTCTTCAAGTTTCTCCATTCATTCTGAAACCTTCCTCGTATTTCTTCTTCTATGTTGCTACTATTGACTCAAGGTATTTGAAGGACTGCACTTCTCTAAATTAATTTTCCGATAATTTGATAACTTTTTTCTCGCAATGTACTGCTGACGATGGTTTTTCTTGTTAACGTGCTAGAGTCAAAGATTGCTTTCTCCAATCTCGGGTTGAAATTAAATCAGGCCAAACCATCTCCATGTTGGAGCCCATTGTAGGTATTGGTTGGTCTGGCTATAAATCTTATAATACTGTTCATTTAATTGCAACTCTCAATCATTCCTGCGAGTGAGTAATGTGTTTCAGGAATGGAGGGGACCTACAGTTTTAAGACGAAATGGAACGGCTGAGTAGAGAAAGCACTTTTCAAGAGAAGAATTATTCTTGGAAGATAAGGCAATTCCTTGCGATAAACACTTTAGGTAGCACAAGCAGGGATCGATCCCAAGACCTCTGGGACAGTCCAACTCTGTTCACCTAATGTAGGCGGCCCTAAAATCTATAAACAGATAGTAAGTTTGCATAATAAATTCTATATATTTTTCATCGCTTGCCTTAAGGTAAAGACCGGATAGGTTGTTGATTTGCCTCTGCTGAATCCACACTGATATTTCTAGCGTATGCGGCTAACCAGTCTTGAAGAATAGGATCTGTAGGTGGTACTTAACAACGTATTACCTCTATAGTTGCTTCACGTTGTGAAATCTCCTTTTTTGTGTATGAGACATATATTACTTTTATCGTCGCCAGTCTTTTAGCATTTCTTTATGTTCCAATAAATAAAAGTTCAAGAACTGCTCGATGTAAAGCTGACCCGCCATGTTGAAACAGCTAGTTTGATATGCCATCGGCTCAAGAGGCTTTGTTTTATTTGAGTCTTTTACAACCTTCTTGACCTCTTCTATGCTTAGTGGTGGTAGCATATAGGCGTCTTCTTGAACTGGTGAAGACTCCACAACTTCA
The DNA here is from genome assembly GCF_945859685.1 of Eupeodes corollae. Taxonomy (NCBI): domain Eukaryota; kingdom Metazoa; phylum Arthropoda; class Insecta; order Diptera; family Syrphidae; genus Eupeodes; species Eupeodes corollae. The sequence continues at coordinate 293,239,708 of NC_079147.1, forward strand.
CGGAGTTGACCTTTTAAGAATTAAAGAATACTTCCAATCGCTTCAATTCTTGAGTCAGCTTGGTCTTGCATAGGGTTTAATCAAGATCCTTATGGCTGAATCACAAACACGCTTCATCTTCGGCTTCACCTGACGAGTTCAGCCATAGGAATTCAATGCATGCTATCACAATGGACTTCGACCTCACGTTTCGTTTGACAGTCGTAAGGAAATGAACGTATTGTAACGTAATGTGACTCCAAACGGAAGCTCTAGTTCGATTATCTGAACGTTTGCTTTGTCTGACAGCTCAACAGCTGCAAAAAAATGTCAACAAACTAAATATTTGCTCTTTGGAGGGATGAAATAATAGAAATGTCATTGAAAGCAACCTCGAAGCAGGCCCACCGTAACGCAGACGAAGGCGAAGCTGAAGCGTGTTTGTGATTCAGCCATTACGCCTAATGTAGTGTGAGCGATGCCCAATACTTTAGAACGTCGTGGAATTGACTGTTGTGAATCATTTGCTAGTGACCGAACGCCTAAATTTGTAGACTTAATCCATGATTGCTTGTCTACTAGTGCAAGACTTGCAACCAAACACTTGACTTAACACCTTCAAAGTTGCCTTGAGAGTTTCCAATTTTCGGTATAAATTAGTAAATTATTTGCAGACGTTGTTAAAAATGTTGATAATGACAGCTCGATGATTAGTAAAAGGATGGGTTCACAAACTATTTGGAATTAACTGAATGGATTGACAATTCGATGATAAGTGAACGGGTGTGTTCGCAAACTAAAATCAAAGTTTAAAAGTGCTTATTAGAAAAAGCGTTACATACAGAAGTTATTGATATTTTATGTTTAAAATTTCTACACAGAGATATTCAATTGGAGAGTCTGAAGGACAAATAAATTAAGTTTTCAATTTAATAGAGTCTTTATTATAAAAAGCTTTCCCACTGTGCTATTTACCGTTTGAAACCGCAAAGTTTTAGATTAGAAGTTTCGAACTATTGCATGACAGTCTTCTTCAAGTGTTCCTATTATTTTGGCCAAAGTTGTATCTGCACATGAAAAAAACAGAAATTATTCGCAATATATTTTTCGACGAACAAAGTTGAGATAGTGGCGTTCGTCAATGAGTATGGTTTTGGTGTAAATGACTCATCAAAGCAAAATTGTATACTCCAATTCCAGACCTCCCCGTAAAAACAACTGACTACGAGCTACGACGCGACGGATTATGACGGGCCTTCTGCACCTACCCCAAGCCTTGAAAATTCCTTTCCATGCAGTAAAACCTAAGAAAAAGCAGAACACAGGAAAAAAAAGTTCTCAATGATAGATGGAGCTGTTTTGTAGGTCAGCAGCAATTGAATCTTTTCATTTTGTTTTTGTGGGATTTTTATGGTTTGCTTAGATCCTGGCGCTCTGGTGGGCTGTGCTCTAGAACAAAATAGTTTATTTCTATTTCGCCGTTGTTCTTGTATAGTGGGTGTATTTATTTATTATTGAATATGATATCTAAATCCTTTTATATGAAGCTGCAGGAGGTTATAACATCGAACGTCGTCGTCGTTGGTGGTTCTTGGACTCATGGCTAAGGAAGTAATATTTATAGCTATGATGCTTGCTCTGCATTTTTATAGTCAGTGTTGCTCTTGGGGGTTAAACCACATTTCTAGCTTATTCCTCGTCCATAAAACATAAACAAAAACAAAAGAGAAAACAAAAATAAAGTATGAATTATTTGAAAGGGTGTATGATGTCAAGATAAAGAATATTACAAGTTCAAATATTCAAAAACAACAACAGCATCAAGGACAGCAAAAAGTCCTATAAGAAAATATGTGTATTAGTTTTTATTAGGTTTTAAATAAATTTTAGAAGCTTTGGTCCTTTTTTTTCTGACTTATGCATCAGGATAGAATTCTTACTTCCAATATAAATTCTTTTTGATTTATAGGAATTTTCGAGTTTAGGGGAATATATCGAAAGTTTAATGAAGATACAATCCTCCTCATCGATTCTGCTAAGGGACTTAAGTCTTTGGGAAGTCATAAATCCTTTATCGACTTTTGAAGTTATACACCACCGGCAGGATATTTGAATTGTAAAAATGTCTACCTATTTTATGAAAAAAACTATAGTCAAAGTGAGGTCCTTGTTGTATATATTTAAAGAAGTTCCAAAGAAAAAGGTAGTTTCAAACGTAGGTAGATCCTTTTTCATTGCTCTCAGATAACCTTGCATACTTGACACACCTTTGTGTATTTTTCTACATAAGCTTTCAAAAAAAACCTACTTCTGATTCTGAGTACGAGTAGACGTTGTATCATTAAATCCTTCGAAACTTCTTTTGGCAAAAAAAGGAACCTATCTTCCTCTTCAGATTCATTCAAATCTGGAAAGATATTTTCGTTCAAAAAGAATTCTCTTGAAAACACAAAAAGGACCATCAGCAGTTTGTATTTTTTTTTATATGAAAGTAGAATAAAATATGTCATTTGACACCCGAGAAAAATGCTACCATCATTTCTCTTACTCTTGCTGGTTTAACCTTTTTTGATTCTAATAATATGAATGTCATGTTACATTAAAATAATGAACGTAACACAAAAAATGCTGAAAAATTTAAGTGAAACGATAGGAGAGCGGGAGAAAATTGTAACGCAAGCGATTTAATAAAACACCCACTGATGTTGGCTTTGGAAATACCTAAGTTTAAAAAAAAGTGATAGGAGTTTATTTTTGCTACTATCTCAAATAAAGCAGAGCTGTCGAAGTATTGTGGGAAAAAAGATTGTTTGACGTTTAAAATTTAAAACTGACAACAAAAGCTCAGAATTCGAAACACCAAATGCTTGAAATTTGTTTTCATATGCAAACAATTATGTGATAAGCAAGCAAGATGTCAATTCTGTCGTTTGTTCTTTTTTGTACCAAAAACGATTTTAAACTCAAAATTGTATATTTTTGAAAGTTACGTACTAGAGTCCTGGATTGACCTGGGCCTCAGCCAACATGCGTCTCTTATCAGCTCGGTCAGCGTCTCTTCTCATTGAGGTCCTCTCCCACCTGCGTCCGCCATTCGAGTCGTGGTCTTCCTTTACTGTGCCGTCTCTTGAGATTGGATTCGAATACCTTTTGGGCTGGAGCGTTGATGTCCAATTACTTTGCATGACCCAGCCATCTAAGTCGTGACTTTTTTCTTTGAACCAGGTCAGTACCGCTGCACAGCCCGTACAGTTCGACGTTGTATCTTCGACTCCACACTCCATATATGCAGACGGTACCAAAAATTACCCGAAGAATTTTCTATCGAAGACGCTTTCATCTTTCTTTGACAGGGACCACGCCTCAACGCCATTAATAAGAACCGGAACGATGAGTGTCTTAGAGATGGTGATTTTAGATACTCGAGAGCTGACTTTACTATTCAATTGCCTTCTGAGTCTAAAGGAGTAGCGATTTGCAAGAATTATTCTTCGTTTGATTTCAGCGCTGGTGTCGTTGTCTGCATTAATAGCGGTGCCTAGGTAGACAAAGTCCTTAACTACCTCAAAGTTAAAGCTGTCCATGGTGACGTTTTGTCCAAGACGTCGTCGTTCAGTGTCCTTTTTTGATGACAGCATATACTTGGTCTTGCCCTCATTGACCACTAAACCCATCATCTTCGCTTCCGTCGCAATGCTCAAAAACGCTCCACTGACATCACGCTTTGATCTTCCAATTATGTCAATATCATCTGCGTACCCGAGTAATTGGATGGACCTTTGGAAGATTATGCCTCTAGTGGTGACGGTTGAGTTTTGCACAATTCTTTCCAGAACGATGTTGAAGAAGTCGCATGACAGTGCATCGCCTTGTCTAAAACCTTTTTTGACATCAAATCTTTTCCGACCTTGATAGAGCAGCGTGTATTCTCCATCGTCATTCTGCACAAACGGATAAGTTTGACAGGGATGCCAAAACTAGACATTGCTCGGTAGAGCTCTTCCCTATAGATGCTGTCATACGCGGCTTTAAAATCGATCAAGAGATGGTGGGTATCGATTTGAAGCTCCTGTGTTATTTCCAAGATCTGCCGTAGTGTTAATATTTGGTCGATAGTGGATTTTCCTGGTCTGAAACCATTGCACTTATATTGAATTATCAGCTTGTTAACGAACGGCTACAGATGGACACATAAAGCCGCAGAAAGGTTCTTATATGCGATGTTCAGGAGACTGATATTTTTGTGTATTGAGCAAACTATGCTGAGATTCCACTCATCCGGCATACTTTCTTCCGACCATATTTTGCTGATGAGTTTGTGCATGGTCCCTACGAAGTCATCGCATGATGTCAGCTCCAGCAGCATTGTTTGACTTCAGTTTAGCTATCTTCACTTCGTCGAGGTTGAGTAGTCGGAATTGTTGATCTGCGTCGCCTAGGTTAAATGGTTCTATCTCCATTACAGCGGAATTCAGTTCGTCATCGTCGTTATATAATTTGGAGAAGTGGTCTTTCCATATTTTCAACATAGACTACGATTTTACTACGATGTGCCGCTGATCGTGTTAACAGGCTTCGGTTCGTGGCTGGTACCCTTGGGAGGTTTTTTTTCGTAAAATTTACGAACCTCATTCCTGTTGTGACATCCCTCTACCTCCTCGATTACGCACTGCATACTCCTCTTCTGCTCGTAGAGCTCGCGAGCAGCTCTGTTCCTTTCCTGCAGTTCCGTTTTGTATGCCTGTTGTTAAGCTGCGTTTGCTTTCTTGTACTCGTCGCCCAACCAGGGTTTCGCTATGATGGCTGCAAGATAATGTTGCCACTGGTTCATGTTCGAGACTCCATCGGAAAAGAACGTGGCAATCTCTTGCGATCGTAGCAAGACCACTTCCACGAGGAAATGTTCCTAGTCAATGTTGGTTCCTCGGAATGTTTGGACATCCTTTATACTGGAGAAGTGTTGTGCGTTAATGTGGTCAATCTGGTTGATAGTCGTTTGCCCTGTCATGCCCACTTAGATAAATCAAGATGTGTGAACTGTGTACAATCTACCAAAATGCCTCTCCTCTAGGCTTTATCTTGGCGAATTTCGGCAGCAGTCGCCGTATTATCTATCGCAGTCTTTTAGTTTGCAATTCTTGGATGGCGGTAATATCAGTCTTGCAGCAATTTAGGGCTTCCGCTAACCCTTCGGCTGCACTTGGTCTATTAAAGGACCTAACATTCCACGTATAGATCCGTACTTCGTTGCCCTTATTTCGTTTGCATCGTTTGTTATCAGTAAATCTGTCCGCATCCGAGGATTGTTGGTACTTCGCAACCAGAATTTTTGAACGTAACCATAATAATTTGACAGATTGTAACAAACCTTTCATGGGTGCTATTTAAAGATGCCAAATGATATTTAGTGTAATAATTCAAAATGTCATTCAAGGAATTTTGAAAGGTATGCAATCAAACAGTTTTGAGATAATCCGGACGTCAAATGAATTTAAAAGTATTTTAGGTAGTATTTAATTGTTAGCAACAATTGTGTTGAGAGAAAGCAAGCGTTTTTGTTTCTCTGTTTTATAAATCCAATGCCAGATATGATCTTGATGGATTACTAATTAAAGATTTGTATAAAGATATAAAATGAAGGTATATTCAATGGACTCAGGTTCTTCAATAGCTTCAATAGGAAGTCGTCGAATTCTCGTAATAGCTCGTTGGACTTCGCCGTTGGATGTTTTGAGTGTCACGATTTTGTCTTTTCCAGGATGAACTTGGACAACTCTACCTAGTCTCCATTTTAGTGGCGGAAGGTTTTCATCTTCGATGGTAACCAAATCGTTAATGGAAATTGGATGCCCAGACTTGCAGGTATTTTCGAGACCATCTTAACCAAAATTGTTGGAAATACCATTGTAATTGCTGATAACGTGTTAAGGTGTTGACGTTACAATTGTTTAACTGTGGCTATACTGCTGCAGTGAGAGGTGTTCGAATCAGGAAGTGACCTGGAGTAAGCGCCTGAATGTCGTAAGGATTCTCAGATAAAGGTGTGATCGGCCTTGAATTAAGAATATATTCAATTTGAATTAAAATAGTGTTAAGTTCGGGGTATGCTAAAGAAGCATTTTGTAAAGTTCGTTTCATATGACACTTGCAACTTTTAACGGCCGCCTCCCACAAACCCCCGAAGTGAGGTGATCTAGGAGGAATGGTTTTCCATTCTATCTGCCATCTGCTGCTCACGTTTTGATAATCTCTTCCCTGTACTCATTCTGCAAGAACATCTTATAGAGCTCATGCTATTGGTTACGTGCCCCGATGAAATTTGTAGCATTGTCGCTGTAGATTACTGAGCACAGTCCCCGTCTGCCGATGAACCACTTAAGAGCAGCTAGAAAGCTGTTAGTGGTTAGATCTTCCACTAACTCAAGATGGACTGCTTTGGTGACAGACCCGTTATTTGAAGATTGCGCGATGGCCTTACCCGTGTGCATCGAACACATTTGTGAACCAGCTTACGAGTCACGATCTTAACATGTATGGGCCAAAACTTGTCACGATCAATGCTCAGCAGCGCTTGACGAACCAAAATTGTTGTGAATGCTTTGTCTTTTGGCAATATCGTGGGATACTTTGCATCGAAGTTCAGAGCAGTGTTAGATATTCTAACTCCCACCGAAGTATACCATCAGAGTGCAGGAATGGCGCAAGCGATTTGATGTGACATCTTGAGGACATTTGATAGCCTTTGGATAATGTTTCGATTCCTGTTTGAAAACTTACGAGCTGCACGTATTTTACCAATCCGTTCAGAGATTTGGCAAGTTCTTCAACAGTAAGCGGTCCAAATGAGTTTACATTCTTCTTGATGCCATTCTCTGTATCTAAAAATGTAAGCAACTATTCTGATCAGAGATTCAAAGTTGTTGTGGTATTTTATGTTTTCAATAAGATCAGGTTCTATAAAAATTTTAAAAATAGTTTTGTTTCTTCTTCGCTCAAGCTGAGGATTATCAACATTCAATATTACATTTGAAGAAATAAAAGCTTTCTTCCAGCTTCAGGAAAGAAGTTCCACTGAACCACATTTTATTTTGAATTAATGCTGACGGATATGATCCTTTCGATATTACGTCTGCAGGATTCAATTCCGAAGAAATATGCCACCATTGAGAAACTGAAAAGTGTTGATGAATAATTGAAACACGATTGGCTACGAAGGTTTGTCAGTTGCATGATTCCTCAGCGATCCAATTCAGTACAATTGACGAATCTGTCCAATAAGTTATATGATATAGAATGGAACTGAAAATCTCCTTTAAACGTTGCACAAGCTGAAGCATTATCACTGCGGCACATAACTCCAAACGTGGAAGGGTTACCTTTCGCACAGGTGCTACTTTAGATTTGCCACATAGAAGGTTAGTTCTTACCGTACCATTATCATCCACAGAACGTTTACATAAACATGTACCAAAAGCATCTTCTGAGCTGTCGGAAAAAGCATTAAGCCGATAGTTATCTGGATCACCAAAACATACACGTCGACCAATGTGCATGTTGTTGAGTTCACCTAGATTTTTTCGAAACTTCAACCATGATTGATAAAGTTCTTGGGGAAAAGCTTTATCCCATGTAAGTTTCAGACGCCATAGCTGTTACCTACAAATTTTAGCAAGCACAATCACAGGGTTTATCAGACCTTACGGGTCAAAGAGATGAGCAATATTAGAGAGAACCTTTCTCCTTGTTTTGCACGTTCGAAGCAAGAAAGGAGTTATCTTATAATGAAACATATCTTCGACTGGACTCCAAAACGCACCTAATGTTTTGATAACTTAATTTTTTTCTTTATTTTGAAACTTTGCTCACGATTAACCGCTGCAGGAAATTGTTACCCTTCGTAGGGTAACGAATGGAATTAAATGAGTTTTAAGTTGATAACTGGATTTCATCTTGAGTAATGAGGCAGCAAGCTTATAAAATAATGTAATCTTTTGCTAATGGAATGTCTTCAATTTAATGATTGCATTCATTAAATTCACAAAGCATGCGTCCTTAAAAAGATAGATTGATTTGACTTTTTACTTAAATTCCTTACATTCAAGTCCTGATATTTTGAAGTCTTTCCACTTTTTGTGCAATCATTGCATTCTTTTGAAGTTTTTCACTTAGATTATTTTTCACTCTATAAATACCATAGCTATTTTTGTTAATAGATTGCAAAGACCTTAAAAAAATGCTAAGACTTTATAAGAATTCAATCGAACGAAGAAGACTTGAAGTGAATGCAATTGAATGCATGATGTCTCAAACGATTGTAGTTAAATGATTAGGAAATAAATTATTCCAATTTTGTTAACGTCATATTATTCATAATTGCAGCATTTCAAGTTTCAATCTTTAAGAGTGTTAGGTGAATACGATCTTTAAGTTCAATTCTATAAATAATTCGCAATGATTGCATTCGCAAAAGATTACATTCTTTAAAAAGACTGAACCTATTCATTCCTCTAAACACCATGGATTAAGATTTTAGAAACCTTAAAACGACAAGATATGTCAACATTTTCAATTCGACAAACCGAACCGATTACAACAACTGCAAACTGAAGGTAAATGAACCGGGTAGCACGAACTTGCTTTTTTTTTTATAATAAGCGCACACTCAAGGGGATATATTACCCTTAATATGTAGACACAGTGTGAGCACTAGGAAAGGGAGAGAGGGGTTGAAAGGAGATGTCGGTGCACATTGGTTTTGAATTCCTGAATATTGTAATACCTGGGAAAGACAGAGTGTGGCAAGTCATTCCACATTCGCATAGTACGGCTAAAGAACGAATCTCTGTACTTGACAGTACGACCGAAGATGGGCTCGAGGGTATATTGATGAGCATTTCTAGAAGCGCGAGTATTACGGTTGAACTGTTTAAGGGGAGGAATGCAGCTGGCTATTTCTCTAGAGCATAAACCATTAAAATAACGGTAAAAAAGAGTGAGACAAGAAACATTTCGACGATGTTCAAGTGACGTAAATGATCTTATGATGGTAATATCACCAATCAATCTAAATGCTCTACGTTCAATACTATCCAAGAGGCTTAAGTAAGTTGCAGGAGCACCAGCCCAGGTATGGGTTATACTCAAGCTTTGAACGTATATAAGTCTTGTAAATAACAGCCAGATCAGAGGGGGAGAAAAACTTCTTGCATCGCCTTAGAAAACCCAAACATCTTGCGGCATTTTTGGCGACATCGCGTATGTGATCGTTACACAAAAGGTGGTTGGTGATACACATAACGAGAATATCGTGATGTTCAGTTTCCTCGATGCAAGTGCCATTTATGGATAATGGCAGGGGGGTATATTTCGCTTTAACGATACAAGACAGCATTGCGTTTTCGAAGCATTAAATTCCACGTGGTTTCTTATTCCCCATTGTACAATCCTGTTTAGGTCGGAATTTAATGAGCTTATCATATTTTGTCGTTGCAGTTCCACATCCGAAGAAGAGGTGTGTGAATCTGAAAACGAATAAGAAAAGCTAAGAGTACTATCGTCAGCGAAACAATGTATGTATTGGATTAGATGTTGCAGACAGGAGATCATTAATAAAAATGAGAAAGAGTGTTGGAGATAGAACAGAGCCCTGGGGCACACCAGCATTTATTTTGTGGTTTCCAGACTTCGATCCATCCAATACAACTTGTATTGAACGATTTGAAAGGTAATTACTAATCCAATGAAGGAGGGATTCATGCAAACCGAAAGCACGCATTTTCGATAACAGAGCCTGATACCAAACCCTATCAAATGCTTTTGAAATATCTAGTGCAATAATCTTACTTTCTCCGAAACTATGTAAAGATTTGTTCCACTGTTCGGTGAGATGAACCATGAGATCACCAGTGGACCTATTGCTACGAAAGCCATACTGTCGGTCATTTAGAAGCTTCTGTTCTTCAAGATATTTCTTAAGCTGATAATTAATCAGCGTTTCCATGATCTTGGAAAGAAGGAACGTAAGTGCAATCGGTCGGTAATTAAAGGCTGAAAAAGATTCCCCTTTTTTGGGGATGGGTTGGACAAATGCAGTTTTCCATCCTGTCGGAACGAGCCCTGAGGAGTAGGATAGATGAAAAAGCTTACGCAGTGGTTTCGCCAGCGTTGAAGAACACCTCTTCTGAACAATAGCGGGGACCCATCCGGGACTCTTGCCACAGTATGAGTGTGAAAAAATATTGGTCCCATAGAATCACTAACTCGCTAAAGTACAGGCGGAGTCATAACACTCACTGGCAGCGTTGAATTAGCGGCGAACTACCTAGCAAAGAAATTGGCTTTCTCTAAAGAACTAACAAAAGGAGTGTCATTGACAACGAGCGTAGGAACCGCTTAAGAGGAAAAATTCCTCATGTGTTTTACAAATGACCAAAAATTTGTACTGCCTGTACATTGCAGTATTTTTTGCCGTAATTGTTGGTCATGTAAAAATTTGGTCCGTCGCAGAACCTTGAACTTCAACTTTTTTCGTCTTTCCTCAGTACGGTTGAGTTTAAAGCAACGGAAACTTACTTCTTTGGCCCGGTAACCTCTTTACAGCTCGCATCAAGCCATGCGTTTTCCTTAGGTCTGATGCTTTGAATCCTGTTCGAGATAAAGAAGAAGAATTAAACATGTGATCATATCAGCTCTGGCGTCAACGTCACTATCGAGGAAGCGTAGTGACCAGTTAAAGATCCTGAAGCAATTATTGAGACGGTTGCAGTTGGCTTTCTCGTATTGCCAAACGGTTCTCCTAGGAGCTCTTTCTTTAACTGGACAGTTTCGACACGAGAAATTTGCTGATATAACACAATGGTCAGATGTACCTAGACGAGATAGAACACTAATAGTGTACTTATCAGGGTCAGAGGTAAGAAACAAGTCAAGAGTGTTTTCTGCTCGTCCTACCACGTCCGATATTCAAGTGGGCTCGTTTACTAGCTGAGTTAGGTGATTCAACTCCATCCGGTTTTGTCTGGCCCGAATGTTGAAACCACGAAGAATTCTGAACATTGAAATCGCCCGTAAAAACGATTTCAGTGTGAGGATACAGGGAGACAATTCTTTGTATGGAGTCAGACAAATTATCAAATTCCTGAGAAGTTGAAAGTCTGTCCATATTAAGGCTCCGATAAAGAAAACGGTAGTGAATGTTGTGCTTATTCACGGAAAGTTTTAACCACTTGAAATTAAAGAGGGAGTTGAACGAAGAAGACTTGAAGTGAATGCAACTGAATGCAAGATGTCTCCAATCTTTTTAACGTCAAATTATTCATGATTGCAGAATTTGAAGTTCCAATCTTTAAGCGTGTTAAGTGAATACGATCTTTAAGTTCAATTCAATGAATGATTTGAAATGATGACATTTATAAAAGATTATATTCTCTTAGAAGCCTTACACTCCTCTAAATACCATCGATTAAGATTCTAGGGACCTTAAAATGTCAGGAAATGTCAATATTTTTAATTTGACAAGTCGGAGCTATTGCAACGATTGAAGGAAAATAGAATGAAAGACTAAGTCGTATCAACTTGCTCATGTATCCAAAGAAAAGTGTGAAACAAGTTGATCTTCAAAATTTTGAATACCAGGATCGTTTGAAGAATTTGTTTGTAAATTTAATTTATTTTAGAACTATTTTTGGTATGAAGTTTCTAAACCCTTAAAAATATACGTTTTATACTTGACTTTCGTAAAAAAATTCATATCCATTTTTTAGAATAGAATTAGACATATTTTGATCATCAAATATTATCAAGACAATATAAGACCTTGTTCATAAAAATGTTTTAAAAATCGGTTGCTGGAGGAATGCAAACATATATTTTTTTGTATCAAAATTTAAAATAAAATTTCATAAAAATCTATCTGTTTAGAAAAAAATCGAATTTAAGAAAGCCTTCATTTCCAAGTTTGAATTTAATCAATCTAATGGCTTTGGGGGTCAGTTCATATCATTTTTGATTAAAATCTCCAATTTGAAATCTTTTACGAATACAATACTTGCCATTTACTTAGTTCCTATGAGTTTCAAGTAAAAATGTCCAATAAAGTAAAAGTAAGTAAGTAAGTTATTCATTTATTTACATTTCAATATAAAAAATAGAATACAAGTTATGAATTTAAGAGCTATGGCTAAGCCGTCAGCCTGGTTGACAAGTTTATAAATTTTTATTTTAAAATTTAATTAAATTTGTAATAATCAACAAAAAAAGAACTAAAGTCACTAAAGTAAGTCAAAACTGTTTTGAAGAAATTGTTTAGGGTTTTCCAGTCACCCTCGTTTAGAAGTTGGATAGTTTCCTGCATAGTTAATGATTGTTTTCCAAAGGAAATTTGCTTTTCCGCTTTGAATATTGAGCATTTACTTATGATATTGCTGCAAATTTTTCCACCTCAATACCGACCCAACGGACTGAATATAATTCCGATTATTTTTTTTAAACAATATTGGATTTTGCACAAGAAAATGATGGATATAATGATAAAAACCGATAAAAGAAATCACTCGAAAAAAATTATTTCGATAAGAAAAAAAGTCAAAAGCCGGTAAACGCGTCCCGTAGTATCAGGAAATTAATACTTCGACTCGAAGGTCAAAAGTACGAATTTGAAACAAATGAACACCAGAAAAAGCTATATTCTTAGAAACAACAACAACACTATACTTAGCTTCTTTTTGACTTCCTCCAACAGCTATCGTAGTCCTACCTCACTTTTCTCAAGGCAGAACAAAACAAAATCTTTAACTCAATAGAAACTTAAAGAAAAACTATCTTACGAAACAAAATTAATTTATGTAGGGCTTTTCAAAAAAAAAAAATTCCTTCTCACAATTTTTCTTTCGTCAAAAGGCGAGCTTGACCCTTCCGGCTACTTGCCCTCAAGCAATCCTCTCGGACCTTTTGCGTTGTGATCGATCTGTCTCGGTCCCACAACTTCCTCCATCCATAAGATTGGGGTGTGCGACCGAGAAGCCAGATATCTTTCATCGCACGCGATCTCTTTAAAGAAGTGATGCGATCACCCAGTAGCTCAATGAGTGAGTTCAGCTCTTCACTTTCGAACCCATTCCAGTCAAGACTTTCTGAAAAAATCGTGTGGAATTCCTCGCATTACCGAGTACCTACACGCGCTAGATTTTGGTTGAGGAAAAACTACTTATGTCGTATTGAAAAGTTATCAAGATATTCTTGGAGTGATTTTTCTATCGGTAATACTTTATGATAGGCCCTCGGCCATACTACGTTAATGTTGGTGTGACTTTACTACACACATTGTTGGTCATGGGTATCGTCTTCATGCCTTGATGACCTTGTTCAACCAATATGTGGGTCAACCGTCGCACAGGTCGTTGGTGTGGAATCCTTTCGCACACTTTGGTGATTCCTGTTGAATTTGCTTTCCCAAAATGCTAGGAGAACAGGTCACTGGCTGATGGTCCAGGTTTCTACTAGGCTCTTCTAGAATTTTGGGGCCGCAGTAAGAATTCGTCAAGGGTGGTTAGCAACAAGGGAAGTGAAACTTGTTGTGGTAAAATTTACCGCAACAATATGAAAGCAATCTTCTTCCGATTTTAGGTTGCAAAGCCTACAGAATTGATTAAAGCTTCCATTATAAGGGTTACCATTTAAGGAAAGGAGCTCATCATAACTAAGTGAGTCGTGAAAGTAGTTTTTCTTGTTTAGATTAAAATTAAGCTGACTGTATAAAATTCAACATTCGTAATTCCGAGCCTTAACGACATCTCGAATAGAGTCTTCGTTTTTCTGAATAATGCGGTGGAGTTGGTCTTTCAAATTACGTTGGTTGTTCACATAGATATGTAAGGTTTCTCTATAAGCGTTGCCATAAGCGTTTCTCTTAATTCCTCAACTCATACAAAAGTAGTTTATTTTTGAAAGCCTTGATTCCTCATAATGGCAGCGTACCTTTTTTATGAAGTCAGTCTGTGACTTAAGTGTTTCTGTCAAGAGTTTTGGTAGTCTGCTTTCCAGGTATATAGCGTAACAAGGAGTATTTCTTGGTAGGCTGAAGAGTTTTTATATTTTCCTCGTACTCATCTGACCCCCAAACTTGAGAAGCATAGCAAAGAGTTGATTTAACTTCTGCATTGAATATCTTATATTTTTGCAGATAAAATTATTCTTTTGTGGGAAAACACATTTTTCCATGAAAGGTTAAGCAAGCTTTGAGAGCTATTGGCTTTTTTGGTTAGGTTTTTGTTGAAATTTAAAGCCGGTTTAAGTCTAACTCCCAAGTATTTGACCCCTTTAGCTGTTTCTAGAAAATGACCATCATAAGTCAACAGAGAAAACAACAATGGACTGAGGAGACAACCTTGTTTCACTCCAATATTTGTCTTAAACCATTCTGAATAGGATGTGCCTTCCCAAACTGCTGCATTTGTGTAAGTGTACATTTCTTTTATCACTCTAATGAAGTTGGAAGATATGCCAAGTTGTGAGAGCTTATAGAAGAACGCATTTCTGTAAACCAGGTCGAAGGCAGCTTTAAAGTCAACAAAAAATGAGTAAACTTATTTGTTCCTTTCTTGAAACGCTTTGACAATGGATGACAGAGTATATATCTGATCAATGGTTGAATAATTTTTTCTGAAGCCAGCTTAAAGATCAGATAGACTATTTTTCCGTTCGACCTACTTTTCAAGTCTCTCTACAAGAACGCTACACAATATTTTTGCTATGACATTCATAAAAGAAATTCCTCTGTAATTTTCCACAACGTCAAAGGGTCCTTTTTTGTGAATAGGAAATATTACAGACTTTTGAAAAGAAGAGGGTATTTCAGCTGTGAAGAAAGCTTTGTTGAACAGAATTTGAAGGTTGTTAAAGAATTTTAGTGTAGCATTTTTAAAAAACTCATATGGAAACTGAACGACTGAAATTAAGTCTCTCATTCCGCCTTCCCAATCAATGTAGCGTGTTCCAGGCGGAACTTTTGGCGATTAAGGAAGTCTTGTCTTGGCTCAAAGAAAACGTGATATCAACAACTATATCCGTATTTTCTCTGAAAGCCAGGCCGCTATCAAATCTTTGGACTCTGTCTCTACAATAACTATAACAGTCCATAACTGTCGATCATCTCTAATGGAGATGGCGCAACAGTTTAATATTCACCTTTGCTGGGTGCCGGGCCATAGAGACATTCCAGGTAATTGTAAGGCAGATGAACTCGCCAGGAACGGTACAGTACAGCCCATCTTACCACGTTTGGCAAGTACTGGCATACCAATCGCTACTTGTAAACTGTTGCTAATGCAAGACGCTGCGAGGAGGGCAGGCACCAGGTGGAACAACATCTCCACGTGTCAAGTCACAAAAAACATCTGGCCAACACTGGATATAAAAGGTTCAAGGTGCTTGCTCTCTCTAAGCAGATCGCATATATAAGCTCGGTAATAGGTGTCATAACCGGACACTGTCTAATAGGAAAGCACGCCACGAGACTAGGCGTATTCTCAAATGACTTTTGCAGAAGCTGTATGGACGAGGAAGCCCTGCTCTAGCTCGAAAACGCAAGAATTACCTAGGAGAATTCTTCTTTAACGATCTAAATCATATCAGTATAATCAGCCTCTCACGTTTCGTAAGGGACTCTAGCTGGTTCCATTGAGCTTAGGAGGAAGCCTCAAGATTCATGTGGTATCACAATGGGCCATTAAACTGGCCGTTTCCATCTTGGACAGCCACTATAACCTAACCTAACCTAACCATATGGAATCCCGTCTTCACCTATAGCTTTTCCATTCTTTGTATTTAGGGTCACAGCTTGTATTTCCTCAATTGATATATCAGCTTCTTATGTGTCATCAACATTTAATGGTTCTTCGTAAGAGAATGTTAAATTAGAATTGTTGGAAAGAAGGAGCCTGAAGTGAGTTGAAGGGTCTTCAGCAGATACGCCTACGCCTAATTTATATTTCATCCCATTACTCTCCCTTGCGATTTTCCGAAAATGTTTAATATCTGTAATGTTGATTTCAAGAAATGACTACAAGTGTGAAAGTTATTAAAAAAGGCAACTTTTAAAGTTCTTGAAATAACCTACACCAATAAGAATAATGTTTGTAAACGGGTATTTTTGAAAATGCTAGCAGATTGTTAAAAATGTAGTTCGGTTTTGAAATCAGCACCTAAAATTAACTCCTAAAAAACAGACACAAGTCGCATTATTCAAAAATACTTTAAAACAGACATCGGGCAACTGTCAACTGTCACACAGCCATTAATGTTTTTTTTACAACTATTGTTTTTAAAAGTTACACAAAAAAATTAAAAAACTTAATGTTGGAAAGAAGTGTATGTCTGCAAATGTCTTCTCAAACTTCCGCTTCATTTCTTAAAACTATAGCCAAGTCATTCTAAGGGTAGCTTTTTTGGATTTGGTACTATAGATTATATTCAGTCGAAAGCTCTGTATTCTGCTCTCAAGTCCTTGAAATAGTTCATCCTTTTTCCCTCTTCTCATGGATTTCTTTAACAATTTCATTTTTCTTTTTTTAAATTTTTTTTTGCAACTTTTTGGACAAAAGTCAAATATTTGGTTGGTATACTGCTTTGGATTTGGTGTGCTATTGAAATTCCTCCAGATTTAACTTGGAACAAGGCCACCAGGGTTAAAATTTACTTCACTTTTTTTATTTCTTAGAAATATATGTATTTATGTAGAGGAGAACAAAAAATAAATCCTCCCAGGACGATTTTCATTTCGATGCCTTTAGCATACGGTAAGTGGTATGTACGGTACGCCTATAGCCTTTAGTGATGGCTATGAGAGTTAGGTGCATCTGCAATTTTGAAAGAACTTAAATGACTATCAACATACATAACCAACTATGCACATATACTCATATGGGAATCTATAAATCTGCAATGAAGATAAATTTTCAAAGACTGCATCCCTAAGGATTCGACTTTGCACCACATCCACAGCAGCAGCAGCAGTAGCAGTAGCATCAAGTGCTATTAGAGAGCTTTTGTTACATTTCTAGTGAATCTTTAAGAGAGGAAATATGATAAATCTAATGGCGATGGTGCACCTCGAACCTACTACGAGGATGTCTGAATTCGGGTATACCTATACATCAGGAACAACCTCAGCATGCTCCCATCAGGTAAGGGTACAACATCAGAAGCGAACAGTTTTTTGAAATCAAAAAGCATCGTAAAGGATTTTAAAGCTCGTTCGTGTATTTTATTTAATCAATAAGAACAAGAAGAAGAGAGAAAACACATGCCTGGCCTGTAGCTTCAAAGGACCTTCAACAGTGCGGAAAGTGCTTAAATTTACTACCTACATATGTGCTTTAGTAATTAATTAAGGATATTCATTCAATATGTCGTTTTTATTTTTTGAGCTAAAACATTTTCCTCATTCAAACGTCAAAGCAAGTCAGGATATGGCAATGGTTTTTAATCCATAAGGATATTTTTTTATTTGCATATATCATGTCAGTATTTAATTCAAATAAAATTAAATGACATATGATGTCCCAAATGTATAATAAGGACTGTATATTTATTGTTATTTATATGCGAATAGTATAGAACACGCATATTTGTGGTTTTTGAGTAAATTTGGTTGGTTGGAATGTATTTCAATTCGAATTTGTGGTTGATTTTGTTGGCAGGACATTCAGTGTGCTGAAATTTCAGTGGTAAACTCTATTTTACCGCAAATATTTGACAATAAACAAAACATGAACAATGAAACTTTAGCTAGCTTATGCAGATATATTCAGGAATTCAATTTCTATAGGTATACTATATTTTGAAATAAGTGTGTTGGACAGGTTTTGAAAATCAATAACAGACCATGAAGTGGAATTGGAAAAGTGGCGGTATAGGTAGTGTTGAAAATCCTTAAACAACAAGGAGCTCATTTCATATGAAATCTAAAACGTGTTTTGGTAAGACAAAAGGCTTATAGATAATTTTATGATTTGATATTTGATCCTTTATGTCTAAATTTTGGTTTATCACTTTTATTACATTCATGTTGAAAATTGCACAGAAATTAAGTGCACCAATTGATAAAGTGATTCGATCCTAACAACATTGAACCAATCTCTTGTGAAATTATAATGAAGAACTTTGTTGAGCTGGTGAAAAATTTAATTGATTCAACAAAAGTTTAGTATAATTAACGAAATTCCTAGGTTAAGGGAATTGTTTAACGTTTTCGGATTTCAACAACTGCTAACGAAATTCTGTCATCAATAAACCTGCCGAACTAAATAAGCAACGATATTTTTCGTCGGGTTATTTATTGAACGATATAACTTTTTACTAGCTTATGAATTTTTTCATTTAGGTAAGAATTCATTCAAGTTGAAAAATTCCTAAGCCTTTCGTTGAGTTAATCATTTCAATAGATTGATACGAAATATGTGCATTCTTCAGCTAACAATTTTGTTCGTAAAGTTTTTAATGATCGAAATATACATTAGAAATGATGTTGCTTTTCGGGTCTTACTACCACCAATTCCTTTTTTAATAATATGTGGTATAAATTCTCCAAAATTATTTACCGAAATCATTCACTACTGCTTTCTTTATCGAAGTCTTAAATTAGACAGAGTATCAACTTCTCGTGAATTTGATGTTTGTCTAATTCCATCCAAAAAATTGTTTCGTTATATTCTCGGGCGATTTCAATGTACACAATTCTTCATGGCTTCGGCCTTCGGGGCAGACAATACCCGATGGAGTATGTGCTGAAATATTCGCTGAGTTCAACCTCCTAACTCAGCTGGTCAATGAGCCCACTTAAATATCGGACGTGGTAGGTCGAGCAGAAAACAACCTTGACTTGTTTCTTACCTCTGACCCTGGTAAGTACACTATTAGTGTTCTATCTCCTTTAGGCACATGGGACCATTGTGTTGTATCAGCAAATTTCTCGTGTCAAAACCGTCCAGTTAAAGAAAGAGCTCCTAAGAGAACCGTTTGGCAATACGAGAAATCCAACTGGCACGGTCGCTATAATTACTACAGGATCTTTAACTGGTCACTATGCTTCCTCGATAGTGACGTTGACGCCAGCGCTGATATGATCACAAGTATGATTCTCCATTTTCGTTGTTTTAAAGCCAATCCAACTGATTAAAACCGGAATAAGTTCCAGCAAGCCAAGAAGGCCTCCAACGCCCATATTCGACGGACCAAATTTTTACATGACCAAAAATTACTTCAAAAAATACTGCAATGTCCCAAAGGCAGCAAAAATTTTTTGCCATTTGTAAAAGACATGAAGACTTCTTCCTTTCCATGGTATTTACGCTCGTTGTCAATGACACTCCTTTTGTTAGCTCTTTAGAGAAAGCTAATCCCTTTGCTAGGCAGTTTGCCGCAAATTCTACGCTGCCAGTGAGTGTTATGACTCCGCCTGTACTTGAGCGAGTTAGTGATTCTATGGGACCAATCTTTTTTCACAATCGTACTGTGGCAAGCGTCCTAAGAGATCTAAACACACATAAATCCACTGGTCCGGATGGTATCCCCGCTAGTGTTCTGAAGAGGTGCTCCTCAACATTGGCAAAACCACTGCGTAAGCTTTTTTATATGTCCTATTCTTCAGGTGTCATGAACTCTATAAATTGAAATCAAGTGGAGTAAGGATAATAGCCTACGCTGATTATCTTGCATTACTAGCGACTAGCAAGTTTGTACCCAGTATCAGTGAACAAACTGAATGTGCCCTCTCGTTGGTAAGAAAATGGACTAGCAACTGTGGGCTGACAGTCAATCCAGCCTGATTTTAAAATACCTTCAATTGAAGGCTGCCCTCTAAAACTAAAAAAAGATTGATTCAAAAAGGCGTCGATTGCCTTTTACTCCTGCAATAGAATTTTCGAGAAAACCTGAGGACCAAACCCTAAAATTATCAGATGGATGTATTTGGTAATAATTAGACCAATACTAACCTATGGTAATTTGGTATGGTGGAAAGCTTTAGAAAAGAGCACGAACCTGAAAACTTTGACTAAAATTCAAAGACTTGCGTGCACTGTCATTACGGAAGCAATGAGACCCACTACAACTGCGAGACTGGAAGTTACACTCAATCTAATTCCCCTAGACCTCCTTGTTCAAGAATCTGCGGCCAAAAGTGCCCTGAGACTTGGTCAAACCAAAGTCTGGATCCTTCATAAAGTTATGGGTCATGGTACTACAACAGACTATAAAATACCCGAACTTGATTTTCATAAACCATTCCAGGCTGCCATCCCAAGCAGGGAGGAATGGAAAGATAATGTACCATACTCCAGTAAGGCCTCAATAGCTATCTGTACTGATGTCTTAAAAATGGACACTGGTGTATGGGAAGGCTTCTATTCTGAATCTCTCAAGTTAACCGCCTCGCTTAGGCTTCCAAACTACAGTAGCGTCTTCCAAGTGGAGGTCCTGGCAGTGAAAACAGCTGCTAAAAAGGTATCAATGATGGCGATACCTCGAGCTGATATTATCTCTTACATTGATAGCCAAGTGGCAATAAAAGCGATTACTGCTACTGAGGTAAAATCAAAGCTTATTTCATGCTGCCGCGAAGTGCTTAAGGTTCTTGGCGTACAGCACAACATTAGACTCTGCTGGGTCCCAGGCCACAGCGATATACTAGGCAACGAGAAAGCCGATGAATTAGCAAGATTAGGGTCAATGCTTGACGTAAGCCAAGCTAAGATAATTAGCACCCCTATCTGTCATTTAAAACAGGAAATCTCAAAAAGAATAACTATCAAGGCCGATGAAAGGTGGAACCTTCTTTACACCTTTGGCACTACAAGAAAGATCTGGCACTATTTTAGCAAACAAAGAACAGAAAGAATTATGCAGCTACACAAGGGATCACTTCGATCTCTTGTAAGCATAATCACCGGACATAATCTGTAAGGTTATCATATGAAAAAGATGAGAATCAGTTCAGATGATGGTGATGAGGAGGTGCATGAAGACACTCCGCACTTTCTGTATCACTGTCTCGCACTCTCCCATCAAAGGAAGAAACTGGTTGGCAACTATTTCTTCGGGGATTTAGAAGAACACTTTAGTACTCTCTAGACTAACATTCTGAACTTCGTCAAAGCTTATAAATGGATTGACTAACTGAACACTTATTAGCTTGAGTAGCAATACTCACGGGTAACACAATGGATCTGTATTGATCTAAGTGTGACGGTAAAAACATCAACTGTCAGCCCCTCAACCTAACCTAACCTACTCTTCAGGTCTCGTTCCGAGAGGTTGAAAAACTGCATTTGTCTAGCCCAAAAAAGGCGAATCTTCCTCACCC
The DNA here is from genome assembly GCF_945859685.1 of Eupeodes corollae. Taxonomy (NCBI): domain Eukaryota; kingdom Metazoa; phylum Arthropoda; class Insecta; order Diptera; family Syrphidae; genus Eupeodes; species Eupeodes corollae. The sequence goes on from NC_079147.1 coordinate 293,261,045, forward strand.
TTTAATTACCGACCGATTGCACTAACGTCTCTTCTTTCCAAGGCAATGGAAACTCAGCTCGATAAATATCTTGAAGATCTAAAGCTTCTTAATGACCGTCAGTACGGCTTTCGTCGCAACAGATCCACTGGTGATCTCATTGTTCATCTCACCGAACAGTGGAGCAAATCCCTAAATCGTTCGCTTTGGAGAAAGTAAGATTATTGCACTTGATATTTCAAAAGCCTTTGACTATGTTTTGGCATCAGGCTCTCTTATCGGAAATGCATGCTTTCAGTATTCATGAATCCCTCCTTCATTGGATTAGTAATTACCTTTCGAATAGTTCAATACAAGTAAAATAAATGCTGGTGTGCCCCAGGGCTCTGTTCTATCTCCAACACTGTTTCTCATTTTTATTAATGATCTCTTGTCTGCAACTTCATATTGTTTTCAGATTCACACCCCTCTTCTTCGGATGTGGAACTGCAACGGCAAAATATGATTAGCTCATTAAATTCTGACCTACACAGCATTGTACAATGGGGAATAAAAAATCGTGTGGAATTTAATGCTTCGAAAACCCAATGTTGTCTTGTATCGTTAAAGCGAGATACACCTCCCTTGCCATTATCCATTGACGGGACTTGCATCAAGAAGACTGAACATCTCGATATTCCCGGTATGCGTGTTACCAACCACCTTTTGTGGAACGATCACATACGCGATGTCGCCAAAAATGTCGCAAGACTTATATACGTCCAAAGTTAAAGTATAACTCCTGGCTGGTGCTTCTGCAACTTACTTAAGCCTCTTGAATAGTATTGAACGTATAACATTAAAATTGATAGATGATAATATCATCATTAGTTCATTTACTTCACTTGAACATCGTCGTAAGGTCTCTTGTCTGACCCTTTTTTACCGTTATTTTAACGGCTTATGCTCTAGTGAAATAGCCAGATGCATTCCTCCCCTTAAACAGTTCAACCGTAATACTCACACTTCTATGAATGCTTATCAGAATGCCCTCGAGTACAACTTCGGACGTACTGTCAAATACAGAGATTTGTTCTTTAGCCATACTACGCGAATGTGGAATGCGTTACCACACTCTGTTTTTCCTAGTCATTGCAATATTCAAGAATTCAAAACCAATGTGCACCGACATCTACCTTTAAACCCTCTCTCCTTTTCCTAGTGCCCACACTATAGCTCACCCTTTTTTACCGTTATTTTAACGGACTATGCTCTAGTAAAATACCCAGTTGCATTCCTCCCCTTAAACAATTTAACCGTAATACCCGCGCTTCTAGGAATGCCCATCAGTTTATCCTTAAGCCCAACTTCGGCCGTACTATGAAGTACAGAGATTCTTTTTTTAGCCGTACTACACGAATGTGGAACGTTTTGCCACGCTCTACCTTTCCCTGTCATTGCAATGTTCAGAAATTTGAAACCAATGTACACTGACACCTCCTATCCAACTCTTCCCTCTTTTCCTAATGCGCACTCTGTAGCTTTGGAATATTAAAGGTATAAAAACCCTTTTAGTGTTTGCTAATTAAACGGTAATTTTTTAAGAGCTTGAGAACTTTAAAAAAAAAAACGCATAAAATTTGCAAAATCTCATCGATTCTTTATTTGAAACGTTAGATTGGTCCATGACATTTACTTTTTGAAGATAATTTCATTTAAATGTTGACCGCGGCTGCGTCTTAGGTGGTCCATTCGGAAAGTCCAGTTTTGGGTAACTTTTTCCAGCATTTCGGCCGGAATAGCCCGAATTTCTTCGGAAATGTTGTCTTCCAAAGCTGGAATAGTTGCTGGCTTATTTGTGTAGACTTTAGACTTGACGTAGCCCCACAAAAAATAGTCTAAAGGCGTCAAATCGCATCATCTTGGTGGCCAACTTACCGGTCCATTCCTTGAGATGAATTGTTCTCCGAAGTTTTCCCTCAAAATGGCCATAGAATCGCGAGCTGTGTGGCATGTAGCGCCATCTTGTTGAAACCACATGTCAACCAAGTTCAGTTCTTCCATTTTTGGCAACAAAAAGTTTGTTAGCATTGAACGATAGCGATCGCCATTCACCGTAACGTTGCGTCCAACAGCATCTTTGAAAAAATACGGTCCAATGATTCCACCAGCGTACAAACCACACCAAACAGTGCATTTTTCGGGATGCATGGGCAGTTCTTGAACGGCTTCTGGTTGCTCTTCACTCCAAATGCTGCAATTTTGCTTATTTACGTAGCCATTCAACCAGAAATGAGCCTAATCGCTGAACAAAATTTGTCGATAAAAAAGCGGATTTTCTGCCAACTTTTCTAGGGCCCATTCACTGAAAATTCGACGTTGTGGCAGATCGTTCGGCTTCAGTTCTTGCACGAGCTGTATTTTATACGGTTTTACACCAAGATCTTTGCGTAAAATCTTCCATGTGGTCGAATAACACAAACCCAATTGCTGCGAACGGCGACGAATCGACATTTCACGGTCTTCAGCAACACTCTCAGAAACAGACGCAATATTCTCTTCTGTACGCACTGTACGCATTCGTGTGGTTGGTTTAATGTCCAATAAAGTAAACTGAGTGCGAAACTTGGTCACAATCGCATTAATTGTTTGCTCACTTGGTCGATTATGTAGACCATAAATCGGACGTAAAGCGCGAAACACATTTCGAACCGAACACTGATTTTGGTAATAAAATTCAATGATTTGCAAGAGTTGCTCGTTAGTAAGTCTATTCATGATGAAATGTCAAAGCATACTGAGCATCTTTCTCTTTGACACCATGTCTGAAATCCCGCGTGATCCGTCAAATACTAATGCATGAAAATCCTAACCTCAAAAAAATCACCCTTTATAAAAAAACGTCTGCATAATAAGGGTGGTAATATCCCCTTCAGTGTGTGCTTATTATAAAAAAAAGTAATTTGTCTTTTTTGTATTTGTATCATTTCACTTTAAAAATAATGGCGTAGTTTTTATTTGTCAAATGTAAAAAAATTACAACTCCAAAAGTGACAGCTGTTAAAGAACCCCTCATTGCAAAACCATAACTGTCTAAATTTTTTGAATATTGTCTCCACTATTCCCAAGAAAAGAGACAACTTATATAAAGTCAATCTTGCAGACAATTCCGGTCTCTCTTTAAAACTGTAACCACTTAGTTTCGTTTCCTCTATGGACTTATTTTCTATTTCACCTGTCGACAAGTATGAAATAGTCTTGAGTAAATTTAAAAAATAATTAGTTCTACACTTTACCCACCACATCAATCTGTGTAATCTGAAACATCCGATTAAATCTTAACATATGTTAATTTCCATTCCACAACCAACCACCACCTCCTGGGATACATATTATCCAATAATTAATAATTAAAATTGCAATTACACGTTCGACGGTCGTCGTCGTCGGCGCTCGTTGGTGACTACAGCAAAAGAGTATAATGGTGTCCTTCAGGAACAACGATAAGAGCGACTACAGGTCCATTGCTATATTCATACCACCTCTCGCTCTCTCCCTTAAAAAACCTTTAATTTTTAATTAACTTCGGTTACGACCTGAACCAGAAAAAAAGGGTGCCCGCAATTATAATAAAGCTGCTTTACTCCTCCTTTTTTGGTATGGACCAAAAAAAGGACCTAGTGCTGAATTTTCATATAATATGCATTTTCCACAGAAAAAATCATTATAATTATGTATTTAAAGTCCTTTGGAAATTAAAATTTCGTTTCTTGGTCCTTTTTTTAATTCTTTGTTTATCAACAACCACATTTGTAAATAAATAACCACGAAAGTCCTTAAATAGTAATTTGAAAGAAAATCTTTTCTTCTATAAGTGCAAAGGTTTTTGTTGTTGTTTAACTTTTATTTGCACCTTGTCCCCTAAATAAATTCAATTCGTGTTTTGTGTCCTGTGTCCTTTGTGTAACACAAGTCATTCTTGTTGACTTTTAGTCGCATAGTTTGAATACAACAACATCAAACATTCAATATGGTTTAAATAACTTAAAGGACTTCCCCTAATTATTTCCTTTTATCTTTCCCATCATGTGATGGTGTGGTGGTAGTTTTTCTATGATCTCAAAATTGACCTAAAAACTCCTGTCACTTTGAATTTACCCCATGTCACCTGTTGTATAAGTTGGGGGAAGTTTTTTGATAGAAGAAAATAAATAATTAAATCGGACGGATGTAGGTTGATCTTTGTTTACTTCCTGTTAAGATTTTTGTCTTTCTTTTTCTTTTTGTTTTGTTTGTGAATGGCGGTGATAGATTAAGATTGATAAAAAAGATTCTGGGAAAACAAAATGCATCAATATTCAATAAGATTAGAAGAAGTTTTGATACCTTTTTTTTCTAGATAATGGTGTTTTTTTGGGAAGGTGATTTTGTTCATGGAAAGAAAAGTTTTACAAAGACAAACTTCTTCTGTCACAAATTAATGCTTTAAGGTCAGTTTAACTTGTGAAACGACAAGGAACTATCGAAACTCAATTCAAAAAAAAAGTTTTAGACTATTTCAGATCAAGAAAATTTGAAAAATTGACGTTTTTGATGTAATTACAGGTGTATTTGCTAAGTACATGGTAACCTGTACTCGCGACTTTAGTACACTTGTACTTAACAAAATTGTTGAATTCGTTAAATCTGTATTCAAATATTGACATACAAAATTTTATTTTTCGGTTGAATTCAGGTTTCTGTAAATATCCCGCTTAATAAGTACCCTACCTTAAATCACACAACAAAAAACAATATAGAATGTCCAAAAGTCAGTTCATTAAAGAGTCTTTCGGTTGAATTCAGGTTTCTGTAAATATCCGCTTAATAAGTACCCTACCTTAAATCACACAACAAAAAACAATATAGAATGTCCAAAAGTCAGTTCATTAAAGAGTCTTAGTCTGATCGAGTAGAAGAAGTTGTACAAAACTGCCTTTTTTTGATGTAATAACAGTGAAATGGGGTAAATACATGTTTACCTGTACTAATGAAATGATTACACCTCTACTTAAAAACTAATCAACTATTCACATAAGCAACTTTTATTTTTCCACTGAACTTATGTTTCTTGTGCATAACCTGTGGAAGTTGTTTTTTTGTGTCTGCATCACTTTTTCACTGAGGGGAATTTTGTTCTTCTTATTACAAGTGTCAAATTATACTACAAACATCTTCCTAAATCAATTCACTTAAAAGTTTTAGACCAAAAAATAGAAAATTGACGTTTTGATGTAATTACAGGTGTAGTTGGTATAATACATGTTGAATTGTACTCACGTCACAAATACAGGTGTATTAAAAAAATGCTTGAACTCAGGAGATCTGGAGCTAAATAAAATGATAAGTGACATCTGGCTGTTGTCTGCATTGGTTCTTGACATTTTAGTGAGGTGAATTTTTATGACAAGTGTCACTTGTATATGGGTTAATTAGCCCGCCTAGTAAGTAAATTGTTAAAAAAAAAAACAATAAAGTACAAAGAATTTTAAAAATTCAAGTCACTTAACATTTTTAGACTAAACTAGTTAAACAAAATTTTTAAAAACTGTAATTTTTGATGCAATTACAGGTGTAACTGTTAAATACATGTTTAATTTTACTCATAAAATTAATACAGGTGTACTTAAAAAATGCTTGCACTCGGTAAATCTAAAGCGAATTAAACATATTTATAAGTGAGTTTTCAGTTTTAATTGTTTTGTGTGCTTGAACTTGACCTGTGGCTGTAGAGGCTGTTGTTTTTTTTTTTTTGGATTTTTGACGTTTCAGTGAGGGTACCTAATGGGTTTACTCAAATAATTGTTTATTATTAATGAGATCTGGAGTCAACTAAACACATAAGCGAATTGTATTTTTTCCATTGTATTTAAGTTTCATGTACACAACCTTTTGACTTGGGACTGTTGTCTGCATTGGTTTTTGACGTTTTACTAAGGTGATTTTTGACATTTTTCTCACAAGTGTCACTTGGATATGGGGTGGAAATAGGCCGCTTACAAAGTACTCTACCTTTAAGTAGATAACAATGAAGAAGAAAGAATGTTCAAATTTCATTTTATAAAAAATGTCTTAAACTACTCGTAAACGAGTTAAAGAAGATTTTAAAAATTGACGTTTTAGATGTAATAACAGGTGTATTTGGTAAAAACATGTTAACATGTACTCATGAAATGAATACAGTTGTTAAAACCGAAATTCTTGATTTCAATTTACACATAAGCTAGCTCTCTGTTTCCATTGTATTCAAGTTTCTTGTGTATGACGGGATGGCTGTTGTCTACATCTATTTTTGGCTTTTCATTGGCTGTTGTCTACATCAATTTCTGACTTTTCAGTAGCTTGCTTTTTGACATTTTTTATCACAAATTTCACTTGTATATGGGGCTTAAATTTTACAACAATAAAGAAAGAATTTTTAAAAATTTAGTTTACCAAAGAGTATTGGATTAAATGTGTGGAAGAAGTTGTACAAAATTGACGTTTTTGATGTTATTACAGGTGTATTGTGTTAATACATGGTTACCTGTACTTATGACTTAAATGCAGGTGTATTTAACAAAATGCTTGAAATCGGGACAGCTGGAGCCAATTCAACACAGAAGTGACATTTCTGTTTCCATTGTATTCAAATTACTTTTGCTGGAGTCGGCTTAACTTCATCAATGTTTGTCTTTTAAATAAGGTGATTTTTGACATTAGAAGTGTCACTTATATGTGGGATGTATAAAGCTGACTTAAAATCACACAACGTTAAATTAAAATCATAACACTTCATTTTCTCAGCAATTATTCAATGTCCCATACTGCTTCCTATTCAAGCATTAAATTAAATCAAATTATTTTTACCTACATCTGAAAGGAAAAATTAAAATAAAATTCACACCTGTTAAGGATATCAAAATGTTCCACATCTCTTCATTAGTGTGTGTGTTCCCTTCTTTTATGAAGGGAAGAAAATCAATTTGGTTTTCATTAAACGACTTTCGAAATTCAAAGTTTGTTGAGTTATCTACTTCTTTTTTTTGCTCCTCCTAAATGCGTATCTTGTCTTCTGTGAAAATAAATTTCAATATTCATCTCAGAAAAAAAAACCAAAAAAATAAAATGTCAACTGGTGGTGGATCGATGAATTTAAGAAAGTATCTACAAACAAAATAATAAAGTATATTCTGTGCCGGTGACAAATCACAATATCCTGATGAAGGAAGAGATTTTCATCGGAGGGAGAGTGTTCATAAAATTGTTTTATTTGTCTTCCTTTTGAAATCTTTTCGTGCCTGTGTGGGTGAGAGAAGAAAGAAGACGATGAAGATGAAGTAACGAACTCTTAACTGCGTATCGAAGTCAATTTGAAGATTTTTTAAAGAAAACTTCAAACAAACAAAAAAACCTCACAATTTGTTTTTCTTTGGATTTTGCTTTGGGTTTTGTTGTTTTTTTTTTGTTTTCTAAAAGATTTCAACTCAAGGTTCTAGAATGACGCCTAAGAAATCAATTTAGACACTGACGTCATTCTGTAATGAATGAAGTTTTTTTTGTCATTCTTTATATTTTTGTTAATGACACTTCTTATAAAATCTTTTTTTAACCATTAAAAATAATCCCAACATAAAGGAGTAAGAAAATATAGAATGAAACCCCAGCCTTAGATGGTGTTTACATTAGAGGATTCATTTTGACGTTTCATAATTGTATCTTGTTTTCAAGGTTACCACTTGGTCTTTATAAAAAGGGATATAAAAGTGAAGTGTATACATATTAATTTATTATTAATTAGAAAGATCTACAAAATAAAAGAATGAGACGTCAAAATTTGTCACTTCAAGAAAAGTCAAATATGTGAGCACGGCCTTAAAATAAAAATAAAATACATATTAAAATTTCACTGAACTGTCAAAAATTCATAATCTTTTGTAACTGTTACTGATATTAAGCTCACATATAACTTGGCCAATTTTATATTTGTAAGTTCTCAGAGATTTCTGTAAATACAGCCAACTGTCTGACAATTAAAATTTAATATTGAAATATCACTGAGATACCAACATTTCATACTCATATTGGTTGAACATATCTTGAGTGACAGTTATTGACATTTGGCTATAATTTTGTGAACCTGTTCACATCAAACAATTATGAGGTAACTTTTACGTTTCATTATTTCACCTTTCTACAACAGCAGCAAAAGAAATACCAACAACGAAAGAAGTACCTTCATGGACGAATCCATATGGTTTACAAAGAAAATAGCAATTTTGGTAAGAGGAAAAAAACACAACTTGGAAAAAAGCCCGCAAATACCCTAACACAGAAAACTGTGTAGCATATAGAAAAATTTGTGCTAAACTTAAACGAGAGTCAATTATTTCTAAACGAGCTTCATGGGATAACTTCATTAACATTAATACCATTAACCCGTCACTTGACATGAGAACCTTATGGAGTAGGATTAAATCTGTTCGCTCACCAATCATAGATCGACAATTTCCTTACATGATTTTAGAAGGACAAATGCAAAACTACTCAGAAGCAATTCCAAATACATTCGCAAAGAAGTAGCAAGCATACAGTTCAGATAGTTCCTATCGATCCAGTATTATTGAAAATAATAAAAAAAAACTTCAGTCTACAAGAACTTGTACCGCCCACAAACCATAGACCTGATAAATTTCTAACAGAACGTGTTATGCGTACTGAACTACAAGTAACTCTTAAGATAGCCAAAGGAACTGGCCCTGGTAAAACTATGCGACGACAGACTCAAAGACAGAATTTTCTCTCTCTATAATGACATTATATCGACTGGGACTTTTCCGCATGATTGGAAAAGTGAAAAACTTAAGCCGATTCCGAAAACATTATCATCGTCATGATTTCAATGAATATCGCTCAATTTGCCTCCTTCCTATTCTCTCAAAAATTTTTGAAAAAAATATTGCTCGAAAAATTGGTTGGTTAATGGAAAAGAAGGCTAACCCAGAACAGCATGGTTTCAGACCTAAAAGAGGAATTTCAACTCTCCTTCATCTTCTAGAGCACACTTGCTGTAAACTTATCGAAAACCAAACACAGCGTTATCATGTCATCCGATTTGGAAAAAGCGTTTAATAGAGTTATAATGGTGCCAATTATTAAACAGAAATACTTGCAGTGATCATGTCACCCATTAGTTGCTATATCTCCTTAACCATGAAAATGGACAATGGAACACCACAATTATATCCGCTCTCAGTTGTCCTATATAACGCATTTATTGACTCGCTAATTGTGAAACTTTTCCAGCCGCTTCAGAATCTCGACTTTATTGGAGTAATGCTGACAATATTTACGTTGTTGCTTCTGGAGAACCTACCCAGGTAAAAGATACTTTGGAAAAAGTTGATTTAACAATGTGTAATGGGGCTAAACAAGTTGGTGCGATTATTCCTCCATCAAAAATTGAAGCGTTGCATCTATGCCGAAAAAGAAAATGCACCCCATCCCACTTTTTTTTACGGGAAACAACCATTCCTCTTAAAAGAGAAATAAAAATATTAGGAGTAACTTTTTCTAGAAATCTAGAAATCTTGAATGGGACATACATGCAAAGAATCTAATTAACCAGCTTAAACAAAGGAAAAACGTTTTAAAAATGATATGTTCAAAGTGAAAAGGTCCACATCTTAAAACTGCACTGCAAATTGCAGCAGTACCCTCCAAAACGGTGTAACTATTTTTATGTGGACCTCGTTAAGAAATATTATCAACATTGACTCAGCCATTAACGATTGTTTTCGAACAGCCTCTGGAGCTTTAAGAGCCACAAAAATAGAAGCCCTAAGATCAGAAGTAGGCTATGAATCTTTTGAACACTTTGGAAAAAAGGGCAATTAACCTTATCAGCAAAACTCTTACAGAACTACTCCATCCCCTCTTCAAGGCTGCTGAAGATGCGATAAACGCTTAAAAACCGATCAAGAAATATTCCAAATCTACCCTTATAAAAATGACATCTATAGTTCGCAATTTTAGCTCTTTTTCATTCAATAATATGAAGACATTAGGAGGTAATCTACCACCTTGGAAAAGACATATACTTCCCATTAACACTAATCTTGCTAAGTACAAAAAGGAAAATACTGCTGACGACATATTTAGAATGCTTCACCAAGAAATGATCTCTGCCTATAACGCTGATAGAATCTTCTACACAGACGGTTCGTACAAAGAAGACAATTGGTGTTCATACGCAGTCATTCAGTTACAACCAAATTCTGAAACATCTATTATTCACCAAGCTCTTTTACCAAAATCTGCGAACAGCTACGTTGCAGAGTTAACAGCAATTTATGGAGGCAGACCCGTTGCCCAAAAATACTTTAACCGATCGCTCATTGTAACCGATAACCTTGGTATCCTCATGGGTCTTAAAAATGAGGCATAGGGATCAGTTAGACCGATAGAGTTACGGAAAACAAATCCAAGCATAGAGTTGGCCTTAGGTTAGGTTAGGTTGGAGTGGCTGTCCAGATATCATTGACACACGTAGACCTCAAGGGTCCATTGTGATACCACTAATGAGGTTACTCATGGGAGAGTAATGAATTTAAACAAACCATTTTGTACTTTTAATAAAGTTAGAGAGACGTTTTGTGTCAATCGTTGCCAGTTCACTGGTATTATCGAAGAAGGGATTACCGAGAAAGTAATTCCTTCTAATGGAGAGTGCTGGACATGTACATAGAAGGTGTTGGACTGTTTCCTCTTCCTCCTCGTCCATGCAGCTTCTACAGAAGTCATTTGTGTAGACCCCTAGCCTCAGAGCATGTCTACCTATGAGGCAGTGTCCCGTTATTACTCCAATTGTAGAGCTTATACTTTGTATGCTTAGTGATATCAAGCCTTTTGACCGTTTTAAGTCAATACTTGGCCATATTTGCTTGGTTGCCAGGCAGGTGGTACTTTGTGACCATCTAGTTTTGTTGTTTCTAAAGCATATTGCTTGAGAAGATATTTGCATGTAGCAAGTGGTGTTCCTATGTTATGTTTTTGTCTAGCATAAGGCAGAAGTGTTCGGTTTTTGGCGAGCTCATCGGCTCTGCAATTTCCCGGAATGTCTCTGTGGCCCGGCACCCAAATGAGGTGAATGTTAAACTGTTCCGTCATCTCCTTCAGAGATGATTGACAATCGTGGACTGTTCGAGAGTTTGTGGAGACAGACGCGAGAGATTTAAGAGCGGCTTGGCTGTCCGAGAAGATTCGTATATCCTTACAAGATATAACGTTTTCTTTGAGCCAGGATAGTGCTTCTTTAATCGCCATTACTTCTGCCTGGAATACACTACACGATTGGGAAGTCTATAGGATAGACTGAGATTCAGTTGTTCTGAAAAGATACCACTTCCAACTCCGTGATCGGTCTTTGAACCGTCAGTATAGAAGTGTACCGCATCGTCTTCCAGGGGTCCCTCTTCTTCCCAGGAGGATCTTGAAGGGATGGACACATGGAATCTTCTACCAAATACCATTTTTGGGGTGGTATAGTCTAAGCGATCTGGGATAGATCTGAAATTGTCTAGAATAGTTGTATGTCCAGTATTGTTACTGGTCCATTGAGAGGTGGCTCTAAGCCTTACACATGAGTTGGCAGCCACCTTTTTAGAGAAGATGTCAAGTGGTGTTAGGTTTAAAAGCACTTCCAGTGCTGCGGTTGGTGTTGTGCGAAGTGCTCCTGTGATGCACATACCTGCTGACCGCTGGACTTTAATGAGTTTATTTAGATTTACCATCTTATCCAGTGCGGTCCACCATACGACGGCTCCATAAATGAGTATCGGCCTGATTACCGAAGTGTATAGCCAGTGGGTTATTTTTGGGGAGAAGCCCCATTTTGATCCTATGGCCTTTTTACAAGTAAAAAGCGCTACAGTAGCCTTTTTGACTCTTTCATGAGGCCCAAATACTTAGCTTGGTCGGAAAAGCTTAATGGTATTCCTTTAATCTTGGTTGGGCTAATCTGAGGAATTTTATATCTTCTCGAGAAGAGTATTAATTCTGTTTTGTGTGGGTTGACGTCCAATCCACATTGATTAGCCCATTTAGTTAGCCTGTTTAGGGCATTTTGTAGGAGTTCCGAGAGAACTTGGGGGTGCTTCCCTAGAGTTGGCCTTATTAACTATGGATTCTAAATGATAAGCGTTGTTGAATTTACAGTCAAAAATGACTCCCAGATCTTTTTTTGTTGAGAGTCTATCGAGAACTTTGTTCTCAATATGATAATCATATACAAAAGGAGACGATCGGCGAGAAAATGAAAAACATTGACATTTAGAGATGTTGAGGTTTAATTTGTTGATTTAACACCAAGTTGATAGGGTGTGAAGATCTTCTTGAAGCACACAGTCAACCGGATCCTTAATGCATCTCAAAAATTTGAGATCATCGGCAAACATCAAGGAAAAGGTATTTAAGAGAAAATTAGGTAGATCATTTATGAATATTAGAAACAAAAGTGGTCCAATATGCCTACCTTGGGGAACACCCAAGGAAACATCTATTGGAGTTTAGACGATAGAATCAATACGGACATATTGATTTTATGGTGAAATCTGTCAAATGCTTTGGCAAAATCCGTATGTATGACATCGACTTGAAATCCTTTTTTTAGATTATTTATAACCAAGTTGAAGAAAATTGTAAGATTTGTAGAAGTTGATCTCACGGATACACATCCGTGTTGAAAAGGGGATATAGTCTCTTTTAATAAAAACGAAAGTTTCAAAAAGTTTTGGTATTACGGATAACTTGCAAATCGGGCGATAGCTGGACATGTCCTGTTTTGGACCAATTTTATGGATAAGAGTTATAAAGGATGTTTTCCATTCGGAAAGAAACACAACTTTCTCAAGTGACCTGTTAAAAATAAAACATAGTATTCGAGACAGGGAAGGCGCACAATTCTTAAAAATAATGGGAGGAATTTCGTCTGGACCAGCATTTTTATCGTCATTCATGCTTAGTTAAAACTTAACTGACCAAAGAGAAATCATTATTATTATTTGGAACTAAATAATTAGATTTGAAAAATTTTGCAAAATTATTGCAAATGTTAGGTATTTATGAGTCTTTTGGTGTACCGTGGTGGCTAAAAGTTATTTTTAATTTGTGATTTAAGAACAAAAATGTCAATTGTTTCCTTAAGAGTACTTAGAAAATCACTATAGAAGTAAATTATTATTAAAATCATTGGGCAAAACTAAACGATCCAAATAATTCGCTATGCCAACAAAATTGGCTTTTTCAAAGATAAATTTAAATGAGTTATCAGTTGTATGTTTAAAGAAATTAAGTGTTTTGAAATGAAAAGTGAAAGCAATACGATGCATAGAATTAGAAAAAATTGGAAAAAGTGATTCATTTACTGACATTCCCAAGTCCTTATCAACAAATACTAAGTCAAGTGTCCTAACCAAACTATTTGTACAGTTATTAATCTGAACTAGATCAAATGCTGCAAAGGAATCTACAATTTCTGATACATAATCATTAGAAAAATTTAATGCAATAAGTTGTGAATGTTATTCATCATAATCAAAAATCCTACTATAATAACGTGTTGATTATCTTTAAGATTTGGTAGATAAAAATTACAATTATTTATATGTTCTTTATATAAATCTAGTGGACTTCTTGGTAGGATATAGCTGACAATAATATATATATCTTTATTAGAAGTTAATGAAAGTTTAATATTAACCTGATCAATGTCAAATGGTGAATAAGATGATGAAGGCAGCTTCAATTGAGTGTAAGCGTGAATAGACCGAACTGCAAGAGAACACCTCATAAATTAAGTTTGTAAATTATTTCAATAAATAAATAAATATTTCTTCCAATTTCATATTTCTTTTTAACCAGTAAGTTGGGTTGACTTAAAAAATGTTGAGTCCTGATCTGTTCAAGTTGGATACAAAAAAATTGCTTTCTGAGCTACCGAATGTACGAGTACGAGTAGATCATAAGTTCGCTCGAATATTATTTTCATGTCCCTAAGTTTGATAGAAATTGAGAGTTTTTGAGCAGAAAAGGCTGGTTTATAAAATTAAAGTTTTTAGTTACTTATCATATTTTTTTTGTTAAGATAGAAAGATCTATGACAATTATGTGAGAAAAAAAATATCGGCTAAATGTTCGCCACGAATACGATGAAAAACTTCTAATGGGTGGTTCGTATTTTAAAGCTGACGCCTACTTGAGGTTCAATATCGTATATATTGACATATTGACATCGCCACAAACGAGCGATATGTTATAGCAATTTATTTTCAATCAAAAACAATTATTATTTCTACTATTATCACTTCCCAAATGCAGCAATTCTGCTTGTTTTTAGCGAACCACTGAAGTGAAAGATTAAGGTAACGCGCTGCCCAACTTCTTTCTGGTTGAATATGTCAAAGTTTTAAATAAAGAAATGTCAAATAAAGCTAATGAGCAAAGAATTTGACGTTTAGGTGTGACTGAAATGAAAGTGACAGCTAAGCCGTGTATGTTTTTCGATGGACAATTTTTGGTTTTGTATCTTATAGCAACTGTTGTTCTTCGTGAAATTGGTTTGTTTGACATCTCTGGATTATTATTTTTGTAAATATTCTTAAGGAGTACGTATTTCTTTCCTAAGCTGTCAAATTATGACAGTTAAGTCTAATTTTTAATACAATCCATAAATATGAAAGAAATTGACAATTAAAAGGAATTTAATGAGCAGACTTACTATTAGTGTCATTAAATTTGAAATATTTTATACTATTCTTTTTGACATTTAATAATAACAATACTTGAAGGGAACGTACAGTTTAGTAATTTTTAAAATGACAAAAGTGAGTTTAAGCAGAGAAAAAAAGATGAAAGTATTGAAACTGAATTCAAGAAATGTCACTTCTGATAAAATTCAAATTGAAAAGCAGTCAACTGATTGATGTCAGAAAATTGAGTGAATCTCCTTGTCGTATAATATTTTTAAAATTTTCTTTGATTTTCATTTTTATTAATTATAAGTAATTTGAAAAAATCAAGCACAAGCATTTTTATAAAATGAATGGTTTTAAACAATTTTCACGCATAATTTTAACAAAAAAGCAACAAAATCCCATTAAAGCTGTACAGCACAATCTAATCATAATTACACAATTCCACAGACTTCTCTTCACATTACGATAGATTAAGACAAATAGCAACAAAAAAAAAAACTCATTTTCAAAATGAATTATTACGTATCTACGAGAGTATCTATCACATTTTGTTTTATTAGAAACAAAAACGCATATGGTTATGGGATAGGAAGAAGAAGTTGAATACCCCAACGATTGGCCGGCATTGTTCTATAATCGCTCAACTGTGATAAGCAATAAGCATATTCATCAAAACATGGCTATGGCTATAGCTACGGTGTACCTATAGCGTACTTACTACGGGGCTACAATGTCAAAGCTCCCTCAGGCAACAAATAAAACAACATGAAACTAAATACAAAAAATAACGTATCTATAAGAACATGGTTTAGAACAGAGAACAAATTACAAGTGTACAGTTGTGGTCATAAACAATGGAGCCGCAAAAAGAACGAACTTGTTTTTTTTTTCACAAAATTGTGGTAATTAAATGTTAAACTTTGATAGTTATCAACTGTCAATTGACATCTAGATAGGGCGCTGTTTCATAAACATTGACATTTGACAGTTCTACAAATTTGTCATTGTGGTCTGGCAAATCTGTATTTTAGAAAATATTGACAGTTGAAAAATTAGTCAGAAAAATACATTTGTATTTATTGACGAATTTGTCGTGACAATTTCATCGTTTCTCGACCAATTACTTCGAAGTTAGAAGAAACAGAACATTTTAATTTTAAAATGTCACAATATTAAAAGTGAGCTTTAAAATGAATAACATTCTCAAAACAAGTGTTCTTATGTTGCTTTTAGAAAATAAAGAGATTTTGTTCCCAAAATTTAGTAAAACCTTGACCTATGATATTAAGGTTAATAAATAGAAGGATTTGTAATACCCGTGGGAGCATGGTTAGTGCGTTGGGCTGTCATGCCAAAGGTCTTAGGTTCGTTCCCTGCCTATGCCATCTAAAGCCTTTTCACGGGTACTGCCTCTTACGATGAATTGACAAATTCTCCAAGAGTAATTCTTGTCATAATAAGTGCTTTCTCAAACTAGACGTTCGGATTCGGCTTAAAATTGTAGGTCCTCTCCATCCCTGACAATAGCACTCGCACACAGGAATGGCTGAGAGTTGTAAGTCACTAGGACCTGGTTTTCAATGGACTCTTGCGCCATCTAATTAATTTCTTAAATGGATGGATATCGCTGAACTTTCAAAATGTCTGAACGCAAGGGATTGAAAAGCAAGGCAAAGATTTAAAATGATTATTGTAATTTTTCCTTGTTTAAAATTCCAAGCACAACGCCGGCCGGTCAAGTATTGGAATCGTCATCTCTTTCCCTTTCACTTTCATTCAAGATCTTTTCACAAAACTTGATCGTAACTGAGCCTCCTGTCGTAATTGTCAATTAAATACTGACAAATTTGTAAAATGTAATTTTTTTTCCCTTCAAGAAAGAATTTTCAG
This sequence comes from Eupeodes corollae, assembly GCF_945859685.1. Taxonomy (NCBI): domain Eukaryota; kingdom Metazoa; phylum Arthropoda; class Insecta; order Diptera; family Syrphidae; genus Eupeodes; species Eupeodes corollae. The sequence continues at coordinate 293,277,664 of NC_079147.1, forward strand.
TAAAAATTTGTCGGAAAACTCCTGACAGTTTCAAGTGTCAAGTATTTTTCTACATACTTGACAATTCATTGTCATGACTAATTATTTAAGAAACAAAAAGATTTCAATTGTTGGGTATTGTCCTATCATTACAAAAAAATGTCATAATTTTTGGAACATATTTTAACAATTTTCAAGTTGTACATTGACAAATTGTCTCCTGTCACCTGCCCCAATTGAAATCGTTCCCTGGAGTGGTTAAATATTAACCTTCAAAATTTTGACACCTAGACAGTTGACCTGGAGTGTCAACTAACAAAAATTGTATCATATGTTCAAATATCGGCGAATATCATAATTAGTTAGTTCAATAATAAGAAGATTTTTTGATGTAAACCAAAGATGTCAAAGCAATTCACCAAAAAGCTGTTAAGTAAGTGGGGTCATTAGTGATTGTTTTAAGATGTTTCACCTTATATGAGGTTTTTCTTTTACTTACTTAGTAACTTTATGTGGTGCTACAGTTCTCTCTGAACTAGTGCCTCACCCAACAAACTTCTCCATCTAGCTCGGTTCCAAGACGTGAAGAACTTTTCTAATCCAACCGACTCCAGGTTCTTTCATCCGCTTATGACATAGTCCATGCTTCTGTATGTAAAGCTTTTCTACTCAATATGTTGTCCGGCTACAAGTTCAGCAGCGCTTTAACTCTTCCTGGAGCATAGGGCAGCAACAAGATCCTTCCACCTATACCGATTTACCGCAACTATTGAATACATTGAATACATTGAGACCGAGCTTCCTTCAAAACTGATGACCTCCAAGTTGTCTTTGGTCTTCCAACGCGTCTATTACCCTGGAGATTCCATTGGACGGATTGTTTTGCTATATTGTCGTCAGGTTTCCTCAGTGTATGGCCTATCCAACGCCATTTCCGTCGCATGAAGTCTACGTCCAATTTTTTCTGTCCGGTCCTATTCCACATCTCAACGTTAGATATGGTTTGCGGCCACCGGATCTTCAGAATAGAGCGCAGACAACGGTTAACGAAAGCTTGTAGTCTGCTCGAGATGTTGGCAGACCATTTCCATGTTTCAGGAGCATATACCAGCACTGATTTCATGTTGGATTCGAAGAGTTTCAACTTGGTGCGTAGCGATATTTTGCTAGAGTTCCAAATAGGAAAAAGGATACCAAATGCACTACTGGCTTTGTTTGTTGGACTGTTAAACTCCAGGTCCGTTCCGCCATCAAAAACTATAAAACTTCCCTGATAATTAAACTGCTCGACTTCCTCTATGGTCCCTTGCCTTGTGTGCTTTGGCCCGTGGTCATTACTTTGGTCTTATTTGTGTTAATCCTTAAGCTAGCCACCTCTCCATTCAATAGCCGTGTTGTATGCCATGAGACATATATCGTCAGCAGAATCTGTGGCTAAGCTTGTCATCACATAGTTAATCGCCAACAAAAACAGTATTGGTGACAAAACATCTCCTTGTCTCACTCCTTGACGCACATCGAAGGAGTCGGAAAGCTGTCCATTGTGCAACACAAAACACCTTGCGTTGTTGTACGATTCTTTAATAACAGCCACAATTTTCTGAAGGTTTCTTCGCGCAATAAGCGATCTCCAGATGCATTCACCTTTTGACCCAATCAAACGCCTTCTCAAAATCTACAAACATTAGGTACAGCGGTGATTGGTATTCAAATGATTGTTCGAGTGTGATTTTCAAGGCATTGATGTGGTCGACCCACGATCGGCCACTGCGAAACCCCGCTTGGTGCCTATTGAGGGTAGACTCGATCCTGGACTTAATCCTCTCGAGAATAATAGTAGCCATTAATTTCGGAAAAACGGACAGAATTGTGAAACCACGTAAGTTATTACAGTTTTTGAAATTTCTTTTCTTTGGTAACTTTACAATACCTGCATCCTTCTAGTCCCTTGGGTTAGTTTCACTCTCCCAGACAGCCTGTACGAGTTTAAGCAAAATACGAGAAGCTGCCTCAGGGTCTACTATTAGGACTTCTGCGGGAATACCATCAAGTCCAGCTGCTTTGTTTTTCTTCAGAAGATGTATCGCATTACTTATCTCTATACACTTGTTGGGGGACTGGTGTCAATACCCTAGAAGATCTGAGCATGTTTTTCAATTGTGGATTCAATTCTGCATTGTGGTTATCATTTAGCAGCGCACAAAAGTGCTCCTTCCATCTTTGTAGCTGATCTTCTATCGTCACAAAAATCTAACACGGGATGGTTGGTGTTAGTGCTACTACGCTGTCCGACAATGTCCTTAGTGATTGTATACAGCTCCCTTGCGTCAACTTTTCCTGCAGCATGTTCCGCATTTTAAGCAAGTTTGCCCACCGTTGCCCTCTTGTCAGATGCTCTATACTCGTTTCGTGGAATCAATTTCCGCTGAGCATAACTTTCTGAATAGAATTTAATTTTAAGTGTTCTTTGGTATGTGACTTTGTCCCAGGTGTCTTGGGATATCCATTAATCTCTAGCTTTTGTCTGTCTGGGTATAGTTCCAGTTCCAGCTTCCATGTAAGCGCTCTTAATTTGGCCCCTAAGAGCATCTACCGATAAGTCAGAATTTTGTATATATGCCTTGTCGCCGGGTGTGGTGACGAAATTACGACGTACATTAGGGTCGTAAAAGGGTTAGAACGCTTGTGTTGTATCTTGGTTTCCCTCTGAGCGACGCTGTACAGCAGCTGTTCGTAAGCGAAGCAAACTCAGTTGCAAGTGATGGTCACTACCTGCTTCAGCTTTTCTTTCGTTACGAACATCGCACAGTGACTTCCTCCATTTCTGCTGTATAAAGAAGTGATCGATATTTTTCGACCATCAGGAGATTCCCAGGTGATTTTGTGGCAGGTCTTTTTTGGCATTAAAGTCCCCCATGATGATAATGATATCGCCCACTGGAACACCGTTGTACACCGAATTCAGATAAGTATAAAAAGAGTTCTTTTCGTCCGCTGAATCCTCATTCGTTGGAGCGTAGCGTCTAGGTGGACAAAGTCCTGAAAGTTACGTCTGTCGATGGTTACGTTATCACAGAGACGTTTCGGTGTTGCAGGTTCTTTCTTGATGACCCATTTTTGCCGCCTCTGCCTCAATACTCACAAAAGCCCTATTGACATCACACTGAGTTCCTCCGATTATGTCAATGTCATCAGCATATGCTAGTAATTTAACAGACTTTTGAAAGATAGAGCCTCTAGTGTTCACGTAAGAGTTGTGTACTATTCTTTCAAGGACGATGTTAAAGTAATCGCAGGAAAACGCATCACTTTGTCTAAAGTCTTTTTTGAAGTTGAAGTTTTGAAGTTTGAACCATCCTCCACAAACAGCTCATCCCTCTAGATGCTGTCATATTGGACCTTGAAATCTATGAAAAGATGGTGGGTGTCAATTTAAATTTTCTTGGGTTTTTTCCAGGATCTGCCGTAATGTTAATATATGATCGATTGTGGATTTCACTGGTCTAAAACCACACTGATATGGACCTATTAAGTTGTTGACGATGGGCTTTAGACGTTCACATTTTACGGCAGAGAAGATTTTGTAATCGATGTTAAGTAGACTGATGCCTCTATAGCTGGTGCAGTTTGTTTCCTTTTTCAGAATCGGGCAAAAAATACTGATGTTCCATTTATATGTTACAGAAAACTTGGTGCACAACCAAATTATTTCCAGCTGCTTTAAAGAGCTAGGCTTTCAAGCCATCTACTTCAGCGGCTTTTTTAGACTTCAGCTTGGATTTGGCAATCTTTGCTTCGCCTAAGTCAGGAAGATGAAATTGTTGGCTTTGGTCGTCTATATTGAATGTATCGTTCTGCCTGAAAGCGGAATTCGGTTCGTCGTCTCCATTAAACAGTTTACCGAAGTGGTCCTTCTAAATCGTCAACATTGACTGTGGTTCCACTAAAATGTTTCCACTTTCGTCTTTGCAACCTTCGGTTCAAGGTTTATGTATTTGTGAATTTCTTTTCACCTGCTCATAAATCTTTGCAACTTCATTTCTACTTTTTGGTCTTTAATACAGATCAATAACTAGTCGATATTCAACCCTTAACTTGTATCCATATTTGCATCCAATTTATTTAAAGTTTTGGAATGACCTGATTTAAATATTGTTTGCCAATTTATGGGGTATTTAAAAAGGCCCAATTTTTTGTTAAATAATCTTAAATTACTTCTCCCCAATGTGCAGTGCTGGTCGATAAGGTAGTAAACTATTTGCTCAAAGTAAACGTCAAATAGGATTTCTAACGAAATATTAGCTGCATAAACTGTCAAACGTGTTATAAAGCATATAATAAATAAAATCTCAAAGCTTATTGTTGTATTGATGGCTTAATTATGTGTAAACTTGAGTTTATTAAAAACAAATTCATTCACTGCTTGTTCATGTAAAATTGTGTTTAAAGTTATATTAATCATAAAACTACTTCCAATAAATACTTTATTTTAAGCAAATAAAAATAACTCCAATTTGAGTGGCTTAATTATATGACCACAACTGTATGTAAATACTGTAGACACAAGATTCCATGTCTGTGTATCTGATGATGGGTTTATGAGTTGTTGGCGTGTGTTTATGGCGTTTTGTTGTTTGCTTTTTTGATTTTGACCATCCGCTAGTTACAATTTATTATTGATTAGAAAGTGGCAAATTATTTTGATGTCAACAACAGACTTGAGTAACTTTTTTCGTGGGTGGTTGTAAAAATTTCTTTCAATATGCAAAGGGTAGATATTTTTTTTTCATAAGTCCTCAGCCCTAAAAGTTTCAAAAGTCAATCAAGTATCAAAAGTTGACGGTTTGAGGCAAACTTACGTCATACTTTTGCATAAGAACTTTTTGTCTAAAAAATCAACTTTAAATCAAAGTTTAGTTAACTTTTGACAGTAGGTTAGATTGAAAAATATTCAAAAATGTGAAATTCCCTTAAAGCAAGGACATACGCTACCAACATTACGTTTATGGTCGTATGATGGTCTTTTAAGTGACATTGATCCCTATTTAGCGGAAGTACCTTTATTAAAGACTTTAAAACTTGTATTTTCGGGGTGTAATTGTAGACCGAGCGACCGACTCGACTGTGGTTAGTCTACGAAATAATATAATTAGATACTTTTTGTTATCATCAACGAACAATCATTTTCAAGAAATATATTAATGAACTACGTGAAACATAAATAATGTACGCTACGCAGTGGCTTTTGTCTTAACAAAAAGAAAAGGTATATTATTTTGAATATATGACTATTTATGGAAAACTTCAAGGTTGATGACTTATAACGATAATAATGAACTAAACAGATGGTCAGATTGTGGTTTTTGAATGTCATTGACTGAAATCACATGCAATTACCAAACAAAATTGTGTGAAACATTGTATCAATGATTGTACAATGTAATTTTGTTTTAACTTAAGAAAAAAAATGAGTGGTTGAAACGCACGTACTTTACTTACCTATTTAAGTGTAGCTAATAATGATTATCAGTGAAAAAAAAATTCATTGTATATTCATCGGCAGAGCAAAGCAAATTTAATTTAATAATTTTGTGTTAAGAAATAAAAAGGCACCTGATGTCTTGTTTTATTAATGTCTCTGAGAAAAAAATCAAAACTCTAAGTTTTTTAGTCTTCGTTAAATTTAAAATTTACATTTAACAGTTCAAAATTTGAATGATAATTTGAAGCTTTGGGAAGTTTTGAAATAGTACCTTATCGTGATTAAAAAACTTTTCAAGATATAGAATTTTATAGCTTGCTGTTAAGGCTGCTGTCACTTTTGAAGTTGTCATCGTTTGAAATTTTTTTATACTTAATGGGAGAGGCTTTGGCGATGAAATGAGGAGCATCAGTTCTTGACTACTGCTGCCCTTCATACAGTGCATTGGAAACTAATTAAAGTTTCTCAATTGAAAGTACAACCTTTTCGAACAACATGCCGCTAGTATTAGGTCTTAAAGCTTTTGAAGATACACAAAGTTCCTTCAGTTCATTGTTGCTTCCAAGTTTTAAATGGCTTAGCAATAGACGCGTTCAATACATGAACAGAATTGATGAAGTTGCTGTGCAAAAACTCTTGCCTTCGGATAGTGTTGAAACACGAGAGTCTATCTATGCATTTCTAGTCACCTGGCAAGTATTACCACACCAAAAATTGGTGGAAACTGGCCAAAGAGATACGCGGTAATTCTACGAATACTGGAACACAAATTACAGCTTTCTAATTCATGTCATATTTTGAAAACTCCCTTAATTCAGATGGATTAAGCATCGGGGAATATTCCTGCGAAACAAATCTAGTTGAAATACCTGAACTTGATTACCGAATTGATTTAAATGAAGTAAAGATTGCGATTGAATCTTCAAAAGAAAACAAAGCTCCGGGCATAGAGGTCATCCCATATAAGTTTTCTAAGAATGCAAGTAATTCTTTTATTGGGGAGGTTCATACTTTGCTGAAAAAAATCTACAAAACAGGAACAATACCAACATCCTTCAACAAATCAATTATCTTTCCGCTCTTCAAAAAAAGATGACGCTTGTCTTGTATCTAACTATCGTGGGCTTTTATTTTTAGATACCTTCTAAAAATTATTCACCTCAGTTCTCCTAAATCGCCTCAGTTACTGGATCGAAAACAACAATATACTCAATGAGTATCGAAAAGATTAATGTACCATAGATCAATATTTTAACTTTTCATGTCTTATTCAGCTGCAACTTAGCCAGAAAAAGAAACTTTCGGAGACTTAAATGCTGCAAAAATGGTTAAAATTATCAAACTATTATACCAAGATACAGTTGCCGCTGCCGTCTGGGATGGAAGGAGTACCTCTAATTTCTTTGGAACGGGTAAAGGCGTTAAATAAGGTTGCATTCTGAGCGGTCTGCTTTTTGTCTTGTTCTTAAGTGACCTAAATTCTGATTTCCTTATCGGAATACATTTGGAAGGAATCGGAATCGGAATGTTCTTTTGTATACTGATGATATTGCAATTTTGGCTGAGAGTCCAGCTTTACTTCAACAAAATCATAAACAAGTTCAGCAGCTATTGTGATAAATGGAACCCTGAAGTTAATCTTGAGAAATCAAAAATTGTTATTTTTAGGAATGGAGGCCGAAGAGCAATAAGTGACAAATGGAATTCCAAAGACGTGGAAGTAAAAATAACATACCAGTATAAATATCTTGGCGTCGTCTTTAACTTAATTTGAACACCAGCATAATCGTGTTTTTATAACAACTCTTTTAAGAAAATAAAATTTATTTATCTATCTATCTATCGTTTGACATTTGACAAGTAAGAAATCCACTAGTTCTAAAATTTCAACTGTTTGAAAAATACATTGAAATTCATTACAAAAATGGTGAAAATTTGTCAATCACAATTTGTAAAACTAAAGCCTTTTTGATTCGTTAAGAATCCCCTTCTAGAAGATCAAAAATGAAACTGCCTTGAGCTATTGGAAGATGTTAGTTATGTGAAGAATCAAAGCCGAATTCATTTTAAAAACAATTTATACTATTTCTTATGTAGCTTGTAGTGTTGACGAAAACTCAGGCTTGTCGATTTTTGGAATTAGGTATTACAAAGGGGTTTAAAGTTCAGGTTATCCAAGATCTCTAGCAGGCTAATCACCGGCAACATTATACCCTCGAAAATTGGGTACTTGAAATTGCCATGATTCGGATAGTCATCTTTAAACCATCCACAGTAGTGAGGTTCAGAAGAAGTTTTGGATGGGGCTTGGTTCATTCGCAAAATATTGTTGTTTTCACTATTAATATTATTATTATTATTATTATTATTATTATTATTATTATTATTATTATTATTATTATTATTATTATTATTATTATTATTATTATTATTATTATTATTATTATTATTATTATTATTATTATTATTATTATTATTATTATTATTATTATTATTATTATTATTATTATTATTATTATTATTATTATTATTATTATTATTATTATTATTATTAATATTATTATTATAGATTTAGGTAAAAACTTCTCAACTCCTATGGAGTTGGAAATCACCTATCCCGGGCTATGCCAAAAGGATTAGGCTCTGTTGGAACGTAGACCATGTTCTAGCCCTTGCGCGTTGTTCTGATGTGAAGATGAAGAGGGGAAATGCTTTCTCCAACCCATAATCGGCTGTTATATATTGTTTGTTGCATATTTTATAATGTTACAGATGAAGGAACTTTCTGACTATGTTGCATGTGTCCAATAGAACGGATTTTTGGACCTGTCCTAGTAGCCATTTCATGTTGTGTTGCTTGAGGTTCCTACAGATTTTTGGGGACAACCCCAGTTGTGGAAATGATTATTGGGGTCACTTCTACCTTCTCCATATTGTACATGGCCTTGAGCTCGATGGGTAGATCAGCGTATTATTTAACCGCTACATCGAAGATATCTATTCTCGTATCTCTTTTGTTAAATAGAATGATGTCGGGTCTGATTGCTGCGATGAGTTTTCAACCTTGATTATTGTTCCATCTAATTTCAAGATGGTGTTGAGCTTGTCTTATTGGTGTTGTGGTTAATGCCTTTGAGTTGGAGAAATCCAAGGTATTTGTATTACTCTCCGTGTTGCAGATCTTCAATGATCTTTCCTTGGTCGACGAGGAAACCCTCTTCGTTAGGATTAAGTTTTCCTCTCACAAGATGAACCATTTTACACTTTTCCAAGCCGAATTCCATCTGGATGTCTTTATTTTTACCAATCACTCAAGCTTTTCACCACTTCAAACATTTGGTAGAGTTGTTCTCTATTCTTGGCATAGAGTTTTAGGTCGTCGACATATAGTAAGTGATTCAAGGAAAACTCGTAAGTTTCACAACCTCGTGTTTTAATTATTGCATCAAACACTCTAAATTTAGAAGTTGCATCCACACACTTCTTGCAGAAGTAATTACTCTACATAAGATTTATTGCCGTTTTGGCTGCAGTGCATTTTTCTTTTACATGTGTCCGAAAATCAAGGTTACGAGTTTTCAAGAAACCTAAGTATTTCAATTAATTAACTATTTCTATTGGTTCACGTTCCAAAAGCCATTTCTCTTGGGAAGTTGCGCTTCCATGGGTATTTTCAAAAACCATCATTTTCGGCTTTGCAACATTTATACTTAAATCCCATAAATCACAAAAACGCTTGAGCTTGTTTATTTGTATCTGCAAAGCTATGGGATTATCAGCTAATAGTACAATGTCATTCGCGTATAGGAGTATTTTTATTAATGTCATCATCGATATATATTGCAAACATTAATGGACTTAATCCACAACCTTGTGGAATACCACCACTTGTAATGAAGAAATTAGACATTCTACTTCCATTCCATAGAGCAGCAGAGGTATCGGTTATAAGAAGCTTACATAAGTTGAGAAATTTTGTTGCTTAGCCTAGGGTAGAAATTTTATAAATTAAAGAACTCCTGTTAACCAATCAAATCCCGTTACCAATCAAAAATTCATTATCTAAAAACATCTTCTCTACAGTAGTGAGTGCAAATATTTGGTCAACTGTTGATAGACCCGGTCGAAAATCGGCTTGGAAAATACTAAGTAGTTGATTCTTTTCAACCCATTTCATCAACCTATGGTATAGAAGATGGGCGTTTATTTACAAAGGCACGGTAAAATAGATGTGCCCCTGTAGTTGTCTGGGCGCTTCGGATCACCTTTTTTAAATATTGCCCAAATTCATGCTCTTAAAAATGACTCCAGAACAGATTCTTCTTCAAGAAGCCTGTTTAAGAATAAATTAATATGAGCTAACAATTTACTGATGAGTTTTTGTAAAATTCAACGGGAATACCGTCGATTCCCGCAGACTTATCATTTTTGTATTGATTTCAAAGTATCTTGCAACTCTTTCATTGAAATTCATCAAGTTCCGGAATTTATTCAAACGTTTTTTGAACCGATGAACAGATTCAGAAGAACTTCGAAGTGATCAGCAAATTTTTCAACTGTCAACACCAAAGATGCCACACTTTTACAACCACCTATCAACCTCACCTTTGACCAAAATATTTTTGAGTCCTTAAATGACGAGGGATCGGTTGCTACACCATTGAAATAAAGTTTCCGTTTTTGAACTAAAAGCTGTTTATATTGTTTGTTTGCCTATTAGTAAAGTGTTTTGAAAAACACGGAATTGTTCTTCCTAAAAAGGTTAAGAAGAGCGAAACACTTTTTGCGAAGTTTCATGCATTCCCAGTCTAACCATTCAGCCACGAATATGCCGCCACCTTAGGTTTTTTTTCTCTCACCAGATCCTTGCCGTACAATATCTAAAATATTTTCACTAGCCTGGTCACTACTCCAATTTTCTTGTTTAACTGAGCATCAAGTCTTCGTCTGTACTCTTCCACTCGATTTTCAACCCACCTTATGCTCTTAATTGCGTTATTTGTCCCCACCGTCACCCCTGACAATATAAGAGAATTTACTATTGATTGAGTAATTCGCAGTTTGAACCTCGAAGTCACTGATAATAACAAGCCAGTTTCCTCTCGCGAAACAATAATCGATTACTGAACTACCTTGACCCGATACTAAAGTGAGCGCGCCATTTTTGTCTGCTTTACTTATTCCATTTAATACCATGAAACCAAAATCATCAATAAATTCTAGAAGTTGCCTCCCGCATCTTTTAATTACTTCATCCAAAGATTTCCTTACATCTTCGAACACATGAGAAACATTTTGTGAAGCTGGGTTCTGAAAATTTCCGATCCTTCCATTGAGATCGCGTAGTATTAAAATATTTTGTAATTCGTTATCATTAATAAAAAGCTGTAATTCTGTAAAGTGGTGATTGTGCCACAACCACATATCGTGCTTTAAGAAAAGATTATGGTTTATATAATAGTCCAACTACGCAAACTATTGGCAAAATTGTGAAGAAATCTGAAGAGACTGGATTGGTTACAGGTATTGTAAGGCCTGTGCATCAACGGTTCGCTCGTACCACTGAAAATATTGCTGTTGTAAGTGAAAGTGTTGCCTAAGATCCGAATGTGTCAATTCCTTGTCGTTCTCAGTAATTAGGACTGTCTTACAGCACATTATGGTGTATTTTGCATTTGGATCTCCTACATCCATATTAAGTCCAGCTTACACAACAACGGAAGCTAGCTGATCATTCACAACGTGAGTGATCGAAAACGACGATCACCGCCAATTCGAAGCGTTATGATCTTATGATAACAGATTTGTTTGTACCTGCTATTGAATAATACGACTTGGAGAATATGTGGTTTCAACAAATGGTACCACATGCCACACAACTTGAGCGAATATGGTTTAATTGCAAGAGACATTTCCTGGCCTTGTAAGTTCTCGTCACAGCGATATCAACTCATCATGCGATTTGGCACCGCTAAACTTCTTTTTGTGGGGCTATGCAAAAGTCCGTGTTTACGCAGACAAACCCTTAACTCTTGAACACCTAAAAACTAAAATTCGTTATAGCTGAGAGACCGCTTAATATATGTCAAAAAGTGGTCGAAAATTATCTCAAAAGAATCGATGCTTGCATCAATTCGCGTGATGGTCATTTAAATGATAAAGTGTTTCATACATAATGTCAAGGTTATGGGCTATAATTTATAATTTCAAGTTTAAAAATTTATAATGAAACAGAAATATCAAGAATGAAAATATTTTACATGTGTCTTATTTACCATAGTCAATTCGTCCTACACAATAAACGTAGTTTCTTTAAGAAATTAAGCTAGTGAGCTTTGTTTCGAGACACTACAAAATGTACGCTCTTGGATTTGCAAATCTTAAGGCAATTAGAAAGATGCGTGAGCGGTTTTTCCATTCTGTAGTTATGTTGCAGCAATGATGCTACTTCTAATGCAATTTTTCCTTGCATTCTAAATTTATCAGTTCAGGATTGATGAAGAACGTTTTTCCATTTTCCTGAACAAAAATTGAAAGTTGGTTGGCATCATACGTTGTTTCTGAAAGATAATCCCTATCCTGAAGAAATCGTCTGTCACGTTATTCAATACGTGTAGGAGATTCTATATCAAAGTCTGACATCATTTTTCCTGATATTTTTAAGAGTTGATCTTCAACCAAAATTAATGCCTCATTCGAAATTTGTGACGTGATTACTAATTCACGGTTGTTCCAATTATGGCTGTGTTGTTGTAATATGTCAGATGTCATGTTTTTTTGTGTAAATGTGATGCAGAGTGGAAAAGAGCTGCTTCTGTTAAAGTATCGTCCCAATGTTTTTCATGTTCCAAAAGGACGAGTGCCTCAGGCGTTTTGAAAACTAGGATACTCAACGCTATTAACAACTGGTCCTCGAACGTGATGCAAAAGCATAAGTACGGTTTTCACTCGGAAGAGAACAGTTCATTTTTTAATGCCAGGATACTGAGCAACTGGTTCTCTTTGCTTCCTTCTACTTAATTTATTGTTGCTAAATGTATAGTAAGTTGGGACTTCAATGTGTAATAATGTTTTAGCAAAACCGTCTCGAGTGCAAAGTTCAAAAAACCACATAAATGTAGTATTTTTTACATTTTCGATTTTCTCATGAGAATTTTGTTCATTGGAATAAACACGCTGACTATTTTCTCCATTTTCATTTTCAAGCCTACAGCTAGTTGAAAAACTGGCAGAAAACGTTCGTGAATAGAAAAACCAAATATGCGTCAAAAAGCCTCGGATGAACTAATAGATCTGCAATTTTGGTAATTTTGAATTTTATGTCGTGATTCTAATGAAAATGTTGCTTGATCGGAACCTGTATAAATGTAACTGCAAATGTCTTGGATAGCTTTTACTGAACTACAAAGTTCTATGTTTATGAACTCCAATATACGGGATAACACTGTTTTATGTGGTACAATCCAACGATTAATATCAATAAGAATAACGTGTCCACCTTTTATCTTCAGTTGTCAAGTTTTTTCGCCATGCATCGACCGGTGATCGACCTCGATATTTCGGATAGCTGTCATTTCCTGATTGAGTGTCTTTCAAAAAGTCTTTTGGAAATGCCATAGTACACTTTCCATCTTTAATACATGGTGCTTTAGGATTTAATCGACCGCAGGATCTTCTTGTTGATCAGTCACTCAGCAGAAATAGAAGTATCAATATCGTTGGGCCGTACTTTATCTTGGAGCCAAACTAAAAGATGAACGGAAGCTTCTTAATGACCGGCAGTATGGCTTTCGTTGCAATAGGTCCACTGGTCATCTCATGGTTCATATCACCGAACAGTGGAGCAGATCTTAACATCGTTTTGGAGAAAGTAAAATTATTGCACTTGATATTTCAACAGCATTTGATAGGGTTTGGCATCAGGCTCTCTTATCGAAAATGCGTGCTTTCGGTTTTCATGAATCCCTGCTTCATTGGATTAGTAATTACCTTTTGGATCGTTCAATACAAGAAGTTTTAGATGGATTCAAGTCTGAAAACTATAAAATAAATGCTGGTGTGCCCCAGGGCTCTGTTCTATCTCCAACACTCTTTCTCATTTTTATTAATGATCTCCTGTCTGCAACTTCTAATCCAATACATTGTTTTGCTGACGATAACACTCTTAGCTTTTCATATTCTTTTTCAGACTCACATCCTTCTTCTTCGGATGTGGAACTGCAACGACAAAATATGTTAAGCTCATTAAATTCCGACCTAAACAACATTGTTCAATGGGGATTAAAAAACCGAGTGAAATTTAATGTAATTGTAATTGTAGTACCCGTGGCATGATGGTTAGTGCGTTGGACTGTCATGCAAGGGGTCTTGGGTTCAATCCCTGCCTGTGCCACCTTAATTTTAAAAAAAAATAATTTTCGCGGGTACTGCCTCTTGCGAGGAATTGACAAATCCTTCAAGAGTAATTCTTGTCATGAAAAAGTGCTTTCTCAAAACTAGCCGTTCGGATTCGACCTTAAATTGTAGGTCCCTTCCATTCCTGACAACAGTACTCGCACACAGGAATGGTTTAGAGTTGTAAGTCACTAGGCCCTGGTTCACAACGGACTGTTGCGCCACCCCATTTGATTTGATTTGGAATTTAATGCTTCGAAAACCCAAAGCTGTCTTGTATCGTTAATGCGAGCTATACCCCCATTGTCATTATCCATGGATGGCACTTGCATCAATGAGACTGAACAGGGAACACCTCGATATTCTCGGTATGTGTGTCACCAACCACCTCTTGTGGAATGATCACATACGCGATGTCGCCAAAAATTCCGCAAGGTGTTTGGGTTTCCTTAGGCGATGCAAGAAATATTTCACCCCTTCTGAGCTGGCTGTTATCTACGAGACTTACATACGTCCGAAGTTTAAGTACAACTCCCATCTCTGGGCTGGTGCTCCTGCAACTTACTTAAGCCTCTTGGATGGTATTGAACGTAGAACATTTAAATTGATAGATGATAATATCATCATAAGTTCATCTACTTCGCTTGAACATCGTCATAAGGACTCTTGTCTGACCCTTTTTACCGTTATTTTAACGGCTTATGCTCTAGTGAAATAGCCAGTTGCATTCCTCCCCTTAAACAGTTCAACCGTAATATTCGCGCTTCTAGGAATGCTCATCAGTTTACCCTCGAGCCCAACTTCGGCCGTACTGTCAATTACAGAGATTCGTTCATAAGGCGTACTACGCGAATGTGGAATACCTTACCACACTCTGTCTTTCCTAGTCATTGCAATATTCAGGAATTCAAAACCAATGTGCACCGACATCTCCTTTTAAACTCTCTCTCCTCTTCCTTGTGCTCACACTGTGCCCCTGCCCCTTGAGTGTGTGTTTATTATAAAAAAAAAAAACATTTTTTAATAGGTTTTTTTTTAATTTTCTTATTTTCTAAAATTAAACAGTTTGAAATATTTGCTAATATACATGAAAACAAATTTTAAAAATACTAAATGACTTGATAATTATTTTTGTACTTAACTCATTTCATTTTAGTTAAACTTACTTACACATATATATTAAAATAAGGATTACACTATTTCTTTTTTATTTAGTTATTAGTTTAAAGTAAAGTTCTAAGAATATCAAATATTGTAGATCCTGTAAGTCAATTTCATGTCAGTCAAAATCCTTTTCTTTTTATTTTTTTTAATCAAAAAGAATATTGTAATATTTTTGAAAAGAAGAAGAAAATTATCAGCTGTGTTTCGACATTATTTATCTAGCAACATGTTCTGTCAAAGAATTATTGAAACAAATTTAGCAGCTTTCCACCTGCAAAAGCTCACGAACTCTCTCTCTCTCTTTTTCATCTTACTTTCTCTGCAAATAAAACAAAATACACATAAATATCAACATCAGCTGATTTCTGTTGTGTATTGAAAAACATTACAAAATGTATGACATTTATATTTAATTTAGAAACTTTATTGTTTAAAACATAAACAACTTAATTTAAAATTATATTACATTATTATCAGTTGAAAAAGTGACATTTTCTTAAAAAATTTCCATTTAAAACTGTAGATAGTGCGAGGATTTTTGTTTTCTTTTGTTGTATTGATTTTTTCCTCCATATACAGAATAACAGAAAACAGAAAACAGCTGATGGAGTGTGGAAAAGTACTGCAGGTGGAAAGTACTTCCATACAAACATGACACATGTGTACGTGATTCTAAAATACGTATACATGTGTTCTGTATGACTTTTCGCCACTCTCACTCAGGGTTGCCATGTCCTGAATTAGTTCAATAGCCCAAATTTAAAATATCGCAAAAATAGCCCAATCAATAGCCCAGTTTCTACACGAACAAATGTGGTGGTTTCAATTAGAATTAATTTTTATTCAAAAACAAAATGAAACTTAAAAGTCAGAAAAATAAATAACGTAGGCATCAATATTAACACAATTGACATTTAAAGCTATCAAAAGGCGGTCTACATCTGTGATAAAAACCATTGGTTTATTGGGCTACTTTTGGGCTATAGTTGACAAATTTGATTAAAAATAAAGAAAAATATAGCTCAACTTAAGATTAAGGCTTCTTATAGCCCACATATTATTGTACTGTCAAACTAACCTTTGTGATGTCAATTTTAAAAAAAATAGCTCAATTAGCCCAATCTGGCAAGCCTTCTGTCACTTGCAAATTTACATACACTAAGAATGACATAGCTAGTGATTTGAATGCAAATTGAAAATTGGGGTTCCTTCATTGATTTTGTTCGTTTTCTTTGCCGCACCGCTGCGCTGTTCATCGTTGTTGGTTTTTCATTGTTTAGTTGTTGGCTTTATATATGCTTTTCCTTTTGCCGCACTAACCTATTAACTATTGTGGTTTTGTTATTTTCCACATGATTTCGTCTTAAGTTGACACAAAAGCCTGATGGACATTATACATAAAAAGAAAGAAAATAACAATACGGAAAAATATGTATAGTAGGTATAGATAGGTAGAAAAATAAGGGAAGAAAGAAAGCAATATAAGGGAGTTAAAGGGGGGTGTTAGAGTTGAATTGATGGCAAAGTTTGTGTGGGCTTTTGGCTTTATGATGATGACGATGATGAAGATGACGAAAGAGAGTGATAAATTTTTGTGTGATATTGATTCTACTTTGTGCTAAAGAAATTCAAATAAATGGCTGCTGTTACATAACAGATTTATTACTAAACGAGATCCTTTGACATTTTCTCAAAAAAGACCTATAAATGGCTCTAATAGATGTATGTACATTATATTCCTTTGTTTATTGTAGCTTGTCAAAGGTGAATCGATTTGATAGATTATGACTTGACGACTTTGTATGCTTTGAATAGATTACGATAATATGAGTACATTTATTAGTAATGGAAAAATAATATTATTGTAGATGGTAATCCTTATCACTTATCACGTATCAGAGACAGGGTTGTTTAAAAGTTGTAAGTCACTGGATTTACACGCTGTCGAGTCATTTGAAATTAAACAGTTTTGCGTAAGGCATTTTTTAATTTTTCTGAAGAACAAAAATAACATTAGCTCACATACAAATGTTTTCTTCAAAAATCTAAAATTTACTATTTTTTGAACAAGGGCCGATAAATTTTTATAAAATTGTTCCCTACATTTTTTCTTTACATCTTTTTGATTATACACAGTGCGAGTTATTAGGAAGGGAGGATATGATTTAAAAGGAGATACCGATGCACATTAGTTTTGAATGCCTGCACATTGTAATGAGTGCGAAATATTGAGTCTAATCAAGCATTCCACATTCGTGTAGTGCGACTTAAAAAACAATCTCTGTACTTTACAGTACGACAGAAATTGGACTCAAGGGTAAACTGATGGGCATTCCTTAAAGAACGAGTATCACGGTTGAATTGCTTGAGGGGAGGAGGGAGGAATATTATGTTCAAGAGAATCAAGTGTGTTATATTAACACCTGCCCAAATATGGGAAATATGGACGAATATAGGCTTTATAAATTGAAGCAAGATCAGAAGTTGTAAAAAACTTTTTGCATCGTTGGAAAAAACCTAAATACTTAGCAGCATTTTTGGCAATGTGAAATATGTGACCACTATACAACAAGTGGTTTGTAATGCGCATACCTAGGACTGATAGCTGTTCAGTCTCCTCGATGCATGTACCACTCATGGATAGTGGAATCGGATGAGGGTTACGCAGCATTGAGTTTTCGAAACATTAAATTCTACACGGTTTTCGATTCCCCATTGTACAATGCTGTCAAGATCAGAATTTAATGAGCTTATTATAAGATGCCGTTGGTAGTTCACATCCCAAGAATAAAGATGAGAATCTTAAAACGAATATGAAAAGCTGAGGATGAGACAAAACGGAGCCCTGGGGCACACCAGCGTTTATTTTGTTAATATCAGATTTGAACCCGTCCAATACTACTTGAATTGAACGGTGTGAAAGGTAATTTCTAACCCAACGAAGAAGGGATTCTTCTATACCAAAAGCACGCATTTTCGATAAGAGAGCTTTGTGCCAAACTCTATCAAATGCTTTTGAAATATCAAGTGCAATAATCTTACTTTCTCCAAAACGATGTAAAGATTTGTTCCACTGTTCGGTGAGATAAACCATGAGATCACCAGTGGATCTATTGCAACGAAAGCTACATTGCCGGTCATTAAGAAGCTTCCGTTCTTCAAGATATTTCTTAAGCTGTACATTGACCAGTGTTTCCATGACCTTGGAAAGAAGGGATATAAGTGAAATTGGACGATAGTTAGATGGTGAGGAGGATTCCCCTTTTTTAGGAACAGGCTAGACAAATGCAGTTTTCCATCAACTCGGAAAGAGACAGATGGGAAAGCTTACGCAGTGGTTTTGCCAACGTTGAAGAACACCTCTTCAGAACATTAGCGGATTTGTGAATGTCAAGAATTTTTCTAATAGCTGAACAAGTGCGAAAGAAGATTCGTCTCATAGAATCGTTTACGCTTTCGAGTACAGGTGGAGTCATGTCACTCACTTTCAAAAGGTCTAAATATTTCATGTTGTTTTCTTGAAACTATTAAAATTTTTGATTTCTTCAAAATTTCTTTTTTATAACCGTATAACATATAATATTTTAGGTTTCTCCATACTTTATACAGTTAACTGCAAAAGATCATTTTTAATCACCTTGGAAACATATAATATTTAAGGCGTTTCAAGGTCCCTGGAGTCGAAACAAAAGTTTTTTAGAAAGATGTCTGTGCATGCCTGTGTACGTACGTTCGCTACGTTTTTATTCTTGCCCATAGCTCAAAAACTAGAAGAGATGTCGATTTCAAATAAATTTTGTTAAACAGATAATAAGGCAGAAAAATGCAGAAAGGGCTCTCAAGAAAATTGCGTGGACGGTTTTTTTTTCACCATAGCAGTTTAAAAAAAGGTGAAAATGTTGGTTCACCCTAAATATCTCACGGATCAATGCCGTTAGAGACTTGAATTAAATTTTAAATTATATATTGAACCAAAAAATTATATTTTTGGAAAAAATTCCAACCAACGGCTTTTTATAAATCAAAAAAAAAACTGAAAAAAAATAATATTTGTAATGCCGAAAATTTTACGAATAAAAAAAGATATTATCTCTAAAACAGTTTCGTGCAATGAAGAATAAAATTTTT
Source organism: Eupeodes corollae (assembly GCF_945859685.1). Lineage (NCBI taxonomy): Eukaryota > Metazoa > Arthropoda > Insecta > Diptera > Syrphidae > Eupeodes > Eupeodes corollae. Next base: position 293,296,811 of record NC_079147.1, read on the forward strand.
AACATCGGTAAAATTTTGAGAAAAATCGAATTGATAGTTTTTTCTTACAAAAAATAAAAACTTTAAAAAACAATTAACAAAAGTTAGTTAAAAATTGATTTTCTATACAAATATCTTTTCCAAACTTTGAGATTATGGCTTCCAGCTAATTTTGACTTACAAGAAATATTGTTTTCAACATTTGGACAAATTTTGAGAAAAATCAAATTGACCGTTTTTTTTTACAAAAAAATAAAAACCTAATTAAAAAAATACTAAAAGTTCGTATTTTGTTGGATTTTCGGCTCAAGTATCTTTTCAAAACTTTGAGATATCGCCTTTTTGTTGTCAAAATTCAGTTAAATTAAAAAAAAAATCGTATTGACACTTTTCTTACAAAAAATAAAAACCTAATACTAAAACCTGGTAAAAATTTACTTTCGACTCAAATACATAGCTTTTCAAAAATAAAAAATATTCTCTTCAATTTTTTTATTTCACAGGAAATATTGTTTTCGATATTTAGTAGTTTTTTTTTCTTAAAATCCAACCGTTTTTTCATAAAAAAATAATATCTACAAAAATATTACGCAAATTTGGTAAAAATTGATGTTCAGTTCTTGATATCTCTCAAATTAATTTCATTCATACAATTTGTTAAAATTTAAGGAATTCTACTAAAATTCTTAAAAATTTGTTTTCGACTAAAAATCTATTTAACAAAACAAGATTTTCAACCTAAACTATTTCTTTACAAGAAAAATATTGTTGGTAATTTTAAATTTTTTAAGAATAATTCAACTAACAACTTCTTTAACGTAACATGAAAACGTGCAAACTTTTAAACAAGACAAATCGACAGACGGGATGTTAAGTTATCAGTGTGGGTCGCATAAATATTTAATTTTGGATCAATAAAATTATCCTTTCGAAATTATTTATTACGTGCAGACTCACCATTAATTAATTATTTATGCATTAGTTCTTACACTTTCGCTTTGCTGAGTCCTATGCTGGCAATTTTTGATCCTTTAAGATCATAACAAAAATTTAGTCATGAAACGAGTCCTTAATGTTTATAAACATGAACTCGCTATGTAAGTGAGTGAATTTGACTCTTATGTGTTTATCAAAGTAGAAATATGGTTTGACCTTCATTGCCAAAGTACGTCACGTGTCGTAGGTTTTCTACGTTGTTCTCGAAAACATACTCGCATTACATTACCTCTTGAGAAGTGGTTCCAAGTATTCATTTAAATTACACAAATTAATTCACTATTTGTCCTTAATTATGAGAGTATAATTACCTCCCCTCAAGACATTTACCAACCCACAGCATGACATATCTTTTGTTTTTTTTTTTTTTCTTCTAAACTCTAACTCAACTACAGACGGGAATATTTGCTCCTTTTTTTTGTTTAAATAATCGTTAACTATTATTTACTTAATTGTTTACTTCCCAAGGGACTATAACTCATCTTGGTCTTCTTCTCTCAAACCTCAAGCTTATGAAGTGACTTTAAACCCGAGTAATATTAAATGAAAAATTATACTCTACGTGATGTGTACATTTAGTGATATTCCTAATGATAACTTCTTCTACATCATCGCGCACCCGATCCGACTTATTCAGACGCGGCAGATGCAAATATTCCCCCCTTAGGGCACAATAAGAAGTCATTAGAAGTGCATCATCGCGTATCATTAAACAAATTAAACTTAATCACGACTTTGGTTTTTTTTTGTTTTTCTTGTTTATAATAAAAACAAAATAAACTTTGGAATGCGTGAAACAGTTGACGCTGCGCTGCTTCTCTGAGGTTCATTCACTTCACACTATCCACCATCCACATCCACACAGAAAGGTTGATTCCTTATCTTTTGTTTTTGTAAACAAAGTTTTATAGTTAATGATGGAACTTACAGATGATTCGACGAAGGCAGGAGTGGGGAAGCTACTTCTGTGATCTCTGATGATGCACAAAATTTAAAATGCTGCACAGCAAATAAGTTGAGGTGGACGCAGAGAACCAGGAGAAAGATGAAGAAGAAGATCACACTGTGCAGATGAAACCATAAGGACAAAGGAAATTAACGTTCATTCCACCAGGGTATCACGACTTTTTTGGCTCCATCATTTCCTGGATTCTGTTTCCCCCTTCGAAGAAGAAGTTCCATCAGGCAGGGAAAATATCATTGACCAGTGTGTAACATCAAGACTAAAGACTTGCACTTATTCATTCTGGATAAAGTGAAGAATCTTAATGTGGATATATGCAATTTTAAACGACCATGAATACGTATATGGCTATAAAAAAAACAGTTTAAAATTAAGAACAATAAAAGATGACGAGCGATTCCATTGAGGAATTCAATTCGATTTTGGTCTCAATTAATGAACTTTTATTATCAAAATCAGTCGTAAAACAATTGCAGATATTCAACGAAATTGGTAAAATTAGCATTTATCGGACAAATAAAATATTTGTTTCTGTCCCACAAACGAACCACTACTTTTTTGAAGGATTAACTTTTCCTGAATTCGAATTTAAATAAGAGGCTAGGATGCGACCCACACTGATAACTTTCCATCCCGTCTGTCGATTTGTCTTGCTTAAAAGTTTGTAGGTTTTCGTATTGGGTTAAAAAAGTTGTTAGTTGAATTATTCTTAACAAAATTTAAAATTACCAACCATTTTTTCTTATAAAGAAAATTGATTTTTCGTCGAAAACAAATGTTTACCAATTTTAGTAGCATTTCTTAATTTTTTACAAATTGGATGAATGAAATTAATTTGAGAAATATCAAGAACTGAACATCAATTTTTACCAAATTTGTTTACTATTTTTTGTAGCTTTTGTGAAAAAACGGAGTGTTGGATTTTTATAAAAAGAACTACTGAATATCGAAAACAATATTTTCTGTGAAATAAAAAAAGTTTGAAGACACTATTTTTAATTTTTGGAAAGCTAATTGAGACGAAAGTTAATTTTTACCAGGTTTTGTTTTTTTTTAGGTTTTTGTTTTTTGTAAAAAAAACTGTCAATTCGATTTTTCTGAAAATTTTTCCGAATGTTGAAAACAATATTTCTTATAAGTTAAAATTAGTTTGAAGCCATCATTTCAAGTTTTTGAAACGATATTTGTGTCTAAAATCAATTTTTACCGACTTTTTAAAAACTTTTAATTATATTTTTCTCAAAATTTTACCAAATTAAAAACGCTATTTTTCGCTGTACAAAATTGTTTTGGAAATGAAATAATTTTGTATTCGTAAAATTTTCGAGGTGACAATTTTTTTTTCATTTTCACCTTTTTCTAATCTGCTATGGTATAAAACCACCGACGCAATTTTCTTGAGAGCCCTTTCTACATCTTTCTGCACTGTTATCTGCATAACACAATTTATTTGAAGCCGATATCTCTTCTGGTTCTTGAGCTATGGACGTACGGACGTACTAACATATGTACACACGCACGCACAGATATATTTCTAAAAATCTTTTATTTCGACTCTAGGGACTTTGAAACGTCGAGAAATGTCAAAATTTTCAATTTGACAAATCGGACCCATTACAATAACTCACGAATCTATATTTTACGAGTAAGTAAACATTTGAATTTTATATTATACTAGCTGACCCGGCCACGCGTTGCTGTGGCTTACGTTTTTTGTCATATTATGTTGTTATAAACTATTTAAGGAGAACGGTAGGAGAAAACCAGACATGGGCACCGCATAGATGCCATTTGTAAAAAACATGGATATTTTCTACCACTGTTAATCCTTATTACAATGAAATTATTATTTTTTCCAAATCTAAACCACAAATTGATATTATTTGGCCTTGAGACATATTTATGGACATGGAAAAAGCTAAAAGAATTGAAAACTGTAACCTTCTAAAAAGTATGGTAGAATCTGACGGTATCATTGAAATACGTGGCAAAATGACCACTTAACCACTGCTATAGCCTGATGACCGACTTAGTTATGATTCAAGTAATTACTCTGTACATCCGGAAAAATGCTCTATATTAATTCATTTTTTTCCTCAAGAACAGTGCAGAGATTGTCTGACAGTTTAATGCATTGCGTATCTGATTGTATTATATTCACTTTAATACGAATTGGATTTTAACGTCAGTCTTATAGGCTTTTCACACCAAAGCCAAAACCGGGTTTTCGGCAAAAAGTTTTCGAAAACCCGAAAATCGTTCACACCGAACATTTACACGTTTTCATTTGACATTTAATTTGCTTAACACCGGCTGTGAAATTTTGTATTGGTGAAAAAAACATTTCAGAATGAGCCGCAGAACTTTCGGTGTACTCTGCAATGAACTAAAGGATCTGGAAATGCAAGATACAAAGTTTAGCCTTATGAAGGTACTTATCAAGTTGATTTTCAGGAAGGTAAGGATCTATTCGAGCTCCAAAAGAACGAATGGGATCCAGTCATTGAGTGGTTTAACAAAAGTTTCGATACGAACATACAAAAAACTCCAAGTATATTACCACCCACCGCCTCGGATGCGGATAAAATGAAAATATCCTTTCACATAGTGAAGATGTTCTATATGGTATGTATTCTCTCAAATTTCAATTTTTTGAAAATTCTTGAAGTGCAAACATTCTCTTAAGGATTTTTCTTTTCCGTCGACACCCTTAAGTCGATAATCCTTTCTTGTGCTGTGAAAGAGCAGAATATCAGCAGACAAGGCTGTAACTACAAGCTCGCTTGGCTGCAGCTATCCGCTTTGTTCACTTCAACCGGTCAGAACAACTCACCAAAGAGAAGCTAATTGTGTAGAAAATATACGATCAAATCAATTAAAAACTAAATCCAAAATACTGAATATGACTATTGCTTCTGTTGGCCAAATGTGCCTTCAGAATTGTCATGTATTGTGGCCGTCCAATCAGTTATAGGTTGAGAAAAATTCAGAACGATTTCGTGTAGGTCAATTCCTAAATCCAGATTCGTACCAAAACCACATTCGGTGGCTTGTCCAAAGCACTGAGGATCTTCTTGATGTTGGCATCGCTGTCCGTCAAGGGGCGATAGCCCACTGTTGTGGCTTTATTCACTGGAACAACGATTTCCACATTATGGAATGTTTTGGCGCAAATTTTCCTAGATCGCTGCGACTTAACCTCCACCAGAGATTTCCTTTAATACTAATATTCCTCCACAAATGCACTTTTCGCCCTTTTCATATCTCCCAAACCCTTGTGATTGAACGGAGTTACCGGAAAGTCTTTCTCCAGGTAGAGAGGTTTTATATAAAACTTGTAGTTTACGAAAACTTACCGTTCACCAAAAATGTATGGGAAAATTTGAGTTTTCGATGTAGGTTTTCGCGAAAATCGGGTTGTGAAAAGTAAAATTCACTATGTATATATTAAAAAAAATAAATTTAACCTATACTTTAGTAGCAGCAACACGTGGTGGTAACCTTATTAAACTGTAGCTTATAGAAAACGTTTAGAAGTTTGAAATAGCGCCACCTATTCAGTATTAACTCAAACCAGTCAACAGATGTTGCCTTCTGTTATAATCGTTTGGAGCTCATAATTTTAAGTATATAATAAAATAATCTGAAATAAAATAATATTGCGATAGTAAATTGAGTTGTAAGCTATCTTATCTCTCAAGCTGGATCAAACTGCAGACGGTGTACAAATTTGATTAAAATCGGTTAAGTAGTTTAGGAGTCCATTACGGTCAAACATCATAACACGTTTTTTATATATATTTAAATATTGTGACGCAATACCAAAAAAAAAAAAAAACAATTTAATCATTAGTTTTTTATAAATTAGAAATTAATTAAATAATTTTAACAATTATTAAATTAAAATATTTTACAAACAAAAACTGATTTTATCTTTAAATAATTGTATGTTACAAAGATCAACGTTGTTGACTTCTGGTAAGATTTAAAGAAAAATCGAATTGACAGTTTTTTTTTACAATAAATTAAAATCTAAAAAAAACATAACAAAAGTTGGTTAAAATTGAGTTTCGACTCAAATACCTTATAAAAAATTAAAAATATTGGCTTGAAACTAATTTAATGTTATGAAAACAACTTTCAACATTCAGTAAAATGTTGGTAAAGATCAAATTGACAGATTTCTTTTACAAAAAATAAAAACATATAAAAACTTGGTAAAAATTGATTTTCGATCTTTTGATCTTGATCTTTTCAAAAACTAATAATATTATCCTAAAACTATATTGCCTTTAAAATTATTCCAATCTGTTCTTAATTTAAATAAAAATCAAGTGAAAACTTTTTTTTTATCAAAAAAAAAGAAAACCTACAAAAACATCAAAAAACTGAATAAAAATGGTTTTCGACTATAGACTTTCATACTGACTCAAAATTATTTAATTCACACAAAATATTGTTTTGAATATTTTGTTTAAGTTTTAAGCAAGAGAAATCGCCTCTTTTTTTAAACTTAAGTTCCATACAATTTATTAATAATACTTTTATTTTAATAAACAAAAAATGTGAAAGGTAAATTATTATCTTAATCAAGGGAGCAAAAAATAGTAGATTTTAAAAACAAGAAATAAATGAAAACTTAAATTTAGTAAGTTAAATTAAATTTCCTTCCAGCACAATTTGCTGTTAATTCGACGCTACGCTATTCGAGTGTCAAAAGTCCACCTTTTCTTGAGAACGTAAACGATTTTATGGAACAAATCTTCGTTCGCTCTCGTACAGTTGCAAGAGTACGGAAAAACCTTGACATACAGAAATCCGCTGTCCCGGATAGTATTCCCCCTATTGTTCTAAAGAGGTGTTCTACCACGCTTGCAAAACAACTGCGTTTCTACTTTAAAGGTCTCTTTCCGATCCGAACAGCATTTGTACAGCCTGCCCCTAAAAACCTCCTTCTCCTTTAACTATCGTCGAATACCACTCACGTCCCTTCTTTCCAAAGTCATGGAAAAGCTGCCTGATTATCAGCTTAAGAAATATATCGAAGAACGGAAGCTTCTTAACAAGCGGCAGTATGGCTTTCGTTGCAATAAGTCCACTGGTGATCTCATGGTTTATCTCACCGAAAAGTGGAACAAATCTTTACATCGTCTTGGAGTAAGGGATTATTGTACTTGATATTTCAAAAGCAATTGATAGAGTTTGGCACCAAGCTCTCTTATTGAAAATGCGTGCATTTGGTATAGATGGATCCCTTCTTCGTTGGGTTAGAAATTACCTTTGGGACCGTTCAATTCAAGTAGTATTGGACGGGTTCAAATCTGATATCCACAAAATTAACACGGGTATGCCCCAGGGCTCTGTTATGTCTCCAACACTCTTTCTTATTTTTAAAAATTATCTTTTGTCTGAAACTTCTAACCCACTAAATTGTTTCGCTGATGACAGTACCCTCAGCTTTTCATATTCGTTTTAAGAGTCTCATCCTTGTTCTTGGGATGTGGACTACCAACGGCAGCGTATGATAAGCTAATAAATGCTGCTATATGATTAGGATTTCCCCGACGGTGCAAGACATTTTGTACCTCTTCTGATCTGGCTGTAATTTACAAAGCCTTCATTCGTCCAGAACTCAAATATAATTCCCATATTTGGGCAGGTGCGCCTTAAACAAGTTTAATTATTTTGGACAGGGTCCAAAAAAGAGGTTTGAAAATGATAGGTGATAGAATTATAACCGAAACAATTACGTCCCTCGAACACCGCCGCAATGTTTCATGCCGTTCGTTGTTCTTGAGATATTTTAATAAACAGTGTTCTGTCGAATTAACCCAGTTGCATTCCCCACCACAAAAAACTCACCAAAACATTTTACCCTTGAGCTCAGTTTGGAAATACTGTCAAGTATAGAGATTCATTTTTTAACTGCACATCGAGAATGTGGAATGCTTTACCCAATCTTGTTTTTCCCTATCATTTTAACATTCAAAATTTTAAGACCATTATGCATCTGTATCTCCTCTTTAACCCTTCCCTATTTTCCTAAAGCTTGCACTGTGTTTAACCTTTAAACATGTTAAAGGTATTAATAAACCTGTGCCCGTGAACTATATAAAAAAGAAAATTAACATTTTATTGTGAATCCTTCAGTGCTATGACGGCAATACAGCAGCATTCCACGGAGTCAAGTCCAAACCATCCCTTCATTGTCTACTCACAGATTCTTCTTTTGATATGAGTTGAGAGACTGAGCAGACCACTCCATACGTTCATTGTTCTAATCTCAAAAGCATTGTCTTGGGTTTCTGCCTTTTTGTGTTTTAGTCCTTGCTTTATTGAAAAACCCATATTTGAAATCCATCTTACCGTCCGCATATTGAAGCATGATGTTTTGTAGTTTTTCTATATTTGTGTGCTGTATCATGATGTTTCATAACCAAGGTATATGACGAACTCCAAAGTACGAAAAGCCGTTCTACATCAGAAGCTTATTTTCTGGGAAATATTGTATTGTAGCTGTGATTTAAATAATTTGAATAAATAATTTAGTTTAATCTCATCTTAAATCCACCCTCTTATCGCACATATATAAAAAACATGCGTCCATCAACTTTATCGTTCTAATTTAATCTACTCATTCCCCACTTACCTAACTTATGTTGTCCTTCTTTGAAAAAAAAAACAAACAAAAATAAACAGAATGTCCACTCCTTTGATTGCGTTCTTTTTTTATTTTCTGCGTGTTTCAGCAATAAAAATTGCAGGAAAAAAAGGTTGTCATAAAATTGCGCATGCAAATCCTTATAACAAGGATTAAACCTTTGTTCAACACACGTGTATACATAATATCCAAATATACATAATGTATGGATGATTGTTTATATTTTTATACCAAACCTCGATTTACCTATACAAAATAAAAACGATATAATCCTTAAAAAAACAGGACGTGCAAAATTGTATTAACTTAAGGACGCTAATGTTTTGCATGTCAAAATAAGAACAAACAAACAAGCAAGCAAACAGGAATAGAAAAACAGCAAAAACAACACACAAAATGTTCATTAATACTAATTTGAATAAAAATAAGATTGTGACATTTTGTGAAATTGGTAAGCAAAAAAGTCGGAGAAGTTTGAGTTTGAGAAGGACCTATATCCATTTGTTGATTTAATCTTAAAATCATTAGTTAAATTCTCGTTCGAAATCCATCAAGTACTCGTTTCTAATTAATCCTTTAATACGAAAGAAAACATTGGAAGAGTGAGTTATTTCAAGCAAAATACTTTTTTTCTGATAGATTTAACTTGAACCTTAAATTAAAAAAAAAAAATTAATCAATTACACAAATTTTATAGGTTTTTGAAGGTTTTTCAAGGTTTTTAATTCAAAAAAATTAATTTCAAGGAACCAACTCAGTGAAGCCCCAAACCTCAAATTCACAAACAGCACTAAAAAGATGAAACCAAACCAAATCAAACCAAGAAAAGAAAAAAAAAAACAAAAATACTCTTAAAAGTAATTAAATAACCCTCAAGCCAAATTTTGCAAACCACACATTTCTTACTTAACTAAAAACGAGAACAACAATAACAAAAAGTCTCAGTCTATTCATGTCTGATAATAATCATCAACATTTAAATTAATATTCATTTTCGCCATTTATTCCACAATCAAGATCCGCAAAAACCTCACACTACATTGCCGGCATTTTTGATTCAAAAACCGAAATGGAACATAGCCATGGAGTGTGTGAGTGAGTGAGATGTGAGATAATGGGAAGGAGAGGAAGAATTAAAATATATATTAAGAGACAGGAATAATTCTCCTTGGTATGGAGTTTCGTTGGTTGCCTTAAATTCAAGGCAAAATAACACACAACATATTCTTCTCTCGAAGATGAAGAAGCAGAACAAGAACAGAAGTCCTTGAAAAACATCTCGACTTTTCTTCTTCTGTGTTTACAATTATTCATTCCAATTCTCACATCCAATTGCTACCGTTAACCGCCAGCATAACCACAAATCTCACTCACTGAAAACCTAACAAATTTTCTGAGAAACTTTATAAATTTTACATTTAACAAAACAAGCTTGATGCTGCTCTGCTCCTGCTTCCACTACTGGAGACGACGACGAGCGACGGTTTTGAAAAAAAAAGAATTCTTATAACTTTTGTGTGTTTCACTTTAATGTTTTTGAAGTTTCAAATGAAATATTAAAAATAAGAAACAAAGGAAACGTGGGTAGTTTTGGTTTTGTTGTTTTTTTTTTTTGAGAATTTCAGGAATTGAATTTCCTTTCATTTCTCCCCAATGAACTTTACTTTTTGATTAGATTTTCTGAGGTGTGTAACCTTTTTAAGCGACTGACGCGACGACGCGACGTGTTTTGTAATCGTATATAAAATGACTGAGACACAAAGCGGAAACAGGAAACTATATAGACACAATCTTAAACACACTTAAAGTTCAACGAAAGGTGTTTGCTAGTTAATTTTTGAAGTGGGTATCTGAATTTTGTTTATTTTGTGTGCATATTTCATTATCAATCACTTTCCGTTTCGAGAGGAAATTTTGTAGACGTAAATTCCTGGAGAAAAATTACTGAATTCCTGGTTTGCAATAGGACGAGTTCAAAACTCTATGGAAGCTCTTTGAGTTTTATAATATGTTGCCCTATTAGGGTGTTTTTTTAGGGGCATGGTGGAAATTTTGTTGGAATTTAAAAAAAGGATTCCCTGAAAATTTGAATCCTTAATATTCATATTTAGCACTCGCTAAGTACAGGACTTTTCTCAGAATATAAAGCTCTACAAAAGCGTACATTGCGGTTAAGAGGTGAGCTCACTCTAAAGGCGGAAAAAATTGTGATTAATTTCAAAGTGGCGCCTGTGACACGTTTGGCAATGATGCCATTTTTTACCGGCTGGATCAGCTGCTTCCGTAATTTTTAAAACAAAGTGTTTCTTAATAAGACCAGGTAGATGTTGCTATGGAATAAAACAGCTTTGTTTGAGGTATTAACAAAACGAGAAAGCCAACTGAGACGGTCTCAATAACTGTTTTGGGATCTTTAACTGGTCACTATGCTTTTTCGATAGGGACGTTGACGCCAGCCTCGGTTCCTACGGTCGTTGTCAATGACACTCCATTTGTTAGATCTTTACAGAAAGCTTATCTCTTTGCAAGGCAGTTCGCCGCTAATTCCACGCTGCCAGTGAGTGTTATGACTCCCCCTGCATTAGTACTGTGGCAAGAGTTCTTAAAGATGTCAACATTCAAAAATCCACTGGTCCTAATGGTATCCCCCGATTGTTCTGAAGAGGTGTCCCTTAACGCTGGCAAAATTACTGCGTATGCTTTTCCATCTGTCCTACTCCTCAGCGATTGAAAACCGCACTTGTCCAGCCTATTGCCAAAAAAGGCGAATCTTTCTCACTCTTTAATTACCGACCGATTACACTAACGTCCCTTCTACCCATGGTCATGGAAATGCTGATTGATTGCTCAAGAAATATCTCTAAGATCGGAAGCTTCTTAATGACCGTCAGTACGGCTTCTGAAGCGATAGGCTCACTGGTGATCTCATGGTTCATCTCACCGAACAGTAGAACAAATCTTTACATTGTCTTGGAGAAAGCACTTTGCATTTCAAAAGCATTTGATAGGTTCTGGCATCAGACTCTCTTATCGAAAATGCTTGCTTTCGGTTTTCACGAATCCCTGCTTCATTGGATTAGTAATTACCTTTCGAAATGTTCAATACAAGGTTCAAGTCTGAAAACCATAAAATAAATGCTGGTGTGCCCCAGGGCTCTGTTTTATCTCTAACACTCTTTCTTATTTTTATTAATGATCTCCTGTCTGCAAAATCTAATCCAATACATTGTTCCGCTGACGTTAGCACCCTTAGCTTTTCATATTCGTTTTCAGGTTCACATTCCTCTTCTTCGGATGTCGAACTGCAACGATAATATATAATAAGCTCATTAAATTCCGACCTCAACAGTAAAACAATGGAGAATAAAAAATATCGTCGAAGCTAGGTTTACCCCTCTTGCCATTATCCCTCGATGGCACTTGCATGGAGGAGACTGAACATCTCGATATTCGCGGTATGTGTATCGTCGCCAAAAATGCCGCAAGATGTTTGGGTTTTCTAAGGCGATGCAAGAAGTTTTTTCGCCCTCTGACGTGGCTGTTTTACAAGACTTATATACGTCCAAAGCTTAAGTTTAACTGCCATATCTGGATGGTGCTCCTGCAACTTACTTTAGCCTCTTGGACAGTATTAAACGTAAAGCATTTACATTGATTGGTGATAACACCATCATGGGATCATTTACGTCGCTCGAACATCGTCGTAAAGTTTCTTGTCTCACCCACTTTTTAACGGTTTATGCTTAACCGAAATACTCGCGCTTCTAGGAATGCTCATCAGTATACCCTTGAGCCCAACTGTACCGTCGTACCGTTAAGTACAGAGATTCGTTCTTTAGCCGTACTATGCGAATGTGGACCTCGAAGATGTTCTCGGCCGATCTTGCGTTTCTTGAACGTACGAGTATTAGCTGATGGTTTACTGAACGGGTCGTCTCAAATGTGGCCACCAAACTTTGAAGAGTCGACTGTAAAGGGCCACCACGTCTACCGTAAAATAGGCGCAATGGGTGCAACGTCTGCGTTGACAAACACATAATAAAGTTTTATCATTGGAATAAACAACTGAATAATAAACAAAAGATTTGACTGATTTCACCAAAACAAAATGGTCGCCACAGGGCGCCAAAATCTACCTGTTCCAATTGAAGAACCCTTTATAATTAGTTCATGGTTTTGAAATCAAAATGGTGTTCTTCAGTTAATAACAATTGACACACGGATGAAACACAATTGGCAAACCGAATAACAAAAGTCTTCAGCACCATACCGCTATGATTTCTTTTCTATTTCCGATTATTAGTTGATGTAGTTTACGATATTTTCTTAAATTGTTGGTTGTAAAATGTTTAATAATTAAATGCTACTTACACTTCAACAACGAATGTCTCAAAAGTTATTAATCTTAAAGGTAAGGTGCTAAGGACTTTTTTGTTGGAAATTCAATTCACTATAAAATTGTTTTAAATATTTTTTCTGTGGGCCCTGACATTTTTGAAATATGTAATTACAAAAATGAAAAATTGTTAAAAGAAAAACGGTTTAATGGTGAGAGTAAGGGATAAACCGAAATCAATACTTCTCTAGAGCCATTAAGTAACATCAATTAAAATCAATTGTGATTTGTGACGTATAAAACACGGATCTTATTTCTGCGATTCCAAAAGTTAAAGACAAACACCTTCTCAAATAAACGACCTTTCCTTTATTTCTGGGCAAATTCATCAGGGCGGTTTAAAATAATATAACATTATATAAGATTTCATGAGGAAACAAATTATATCCATGAGCTTGAAATAATTTTCTTTAATAAAATTAGCTTTTTCACCGTTAGCCAAGAACCATAAGTGCAAGTTGTGGTTGTATAAGAAAAATATGGAAAATAAAGAAAAAGATTTGTATACTTTTTTTTAAGTAAAAGAAGAAGGTAGGTTGGTACATACTTTTTATTGAGGATATGGTTCACTTTTTTAAAGTACAAGTACATTTTGTAACTTAAATGAAACTTTAATATATTTTGTACTGAATTCTCTGGAAAAAATAGTTGACCATCAACAAGAAACTTTTATGGTTGAAATGATAAATATTTGAGTTGAAGAAATAAAAGTTTACTTTTAAAAATGTAAAAATTCCAACTAAAGAAATTTTAATTTAATTTTTCCTGGACATTTCTGATGAGAGAATTTAAAACAAACTTCAATACTTTAAATATTATTTTCTAATTAAAGAATAAAACGTTTCTACGTTTCGATATAACAAAATCTGAAGTTTATTTTATTGTACAGAAGAATATTATCAATGATAAAGGATATGAGCCAAATTGAAGCAATATTATTCACTTTATGAAACTTTCAATGGCTGATTTGCACAAATTTGATAACTTCGCGAATTCTATCTTTAAAGTCTTGAATCGGTTTTTGACAAAAAGAAAATTTAGTTAGCCCATTCCACCCTTAATTTGTTTTCGGTCCAAAATGAATTGACTTTTAGGGTGTGTTTTAGGCTCTTTTATAAAAATCAGCTTTCCAGGATTTTTTTCGAAGTAAGGCCATTTTTGTGTTTCTCATTTCCCTGGACTTTCTTTATCATTAGAAAACATTCAAAGGATTTTAAATACCTTTAATATGCCAGAAGCACAGTGTATTTCATGAAAATGGCAATGACAAGGAAAGAGAGCGCGGTAAGGCATTCCACATTCGGGCAGTATAGCTAAAGAAAGAATCTCTGTACTTTAAAGCACGTCCGAAGTTAAACTTAGTATTACAGTTGAATTGAAGAGAAGAAGCGCAATTCTTTACTTCACCAGAGCATAGTTCGCTAAAAAAAAGGTCAAAAAGGGTGAGACAAGAAATTGTATGAAATTTCAAATCTTAAGAATCTTAAGTTACCTTCAGGCAAATATGGCGACATCCTACCGTAAAAGCTGGCTAGTGATGCACATATACCGAGAATATCGAGATGTCTATTCTCATTCATTCAAGTGCGACCCATGGAACTAAGCATATTTTATCATTGCAGTTCCACATCCGCACAAGAGGAATGTGAGCCTGAAAACAAGTATCGAAAGCTAAGAGTACTGTTCCCAGCCAAACAATTAATTGGACAGGAGTTCATTGATACAATATAAATTCTGGTGTGCCCTGAGGCACACCAGAATTTATATTGTGGTTTTCTTGTGAACCCATCCAATGCCACCTGCATTAAAGAGCCTAAAAAAAATTTGTAATCCATCGAAAGATGAATTTTTCTAAACTGAGGGCACACATTTCTGATAAGTGGGCTTGATGCCAAACCCATGTTCCATCATCATCATCAAACGCTTCTGAAAAATCAAGCGCATTTATCTTACTTTCTCCAAAACAATTAAAAGATTTGTTTCACTGGTCGATGAGATGAAAGATGAGATCACGAGGGCTCCTTTTGCTACAAAACCCGTAATGCTGGTCATAAAGAATCCTTCGATATGCAATATATTTCTTAAGCTTATTATTCATCATCGGTTTTATGATTTTGAAAAAAAAGACCTAAGTACAATCGGTCAATAATTTGAGGGGATAAGGATTCTGGACAAATGTAGTTTTTCATTCGCTCGGGACGAGACCTGAAAAGTAAGATAGATGAAAAGCTTAAAAGCAGGGGTTTCAGCGTTGAAGAACGACGTTTCAGAACAATAGTGGGCATACCATCCGGGCAAGTAAATTCGTGAATGTATAGATCATAAAAAACCTCGAAAGACTAAGAATTCTTCATGTTTTTTTACGATTGACCAAACATTTTTAAAGACTTTGGAATATTGCAGTATTTTTGGTCTTGCGTACATTTTGTGTATCGAATATGGGTGTTGCAGGCCATAATATAAGAGGTAAATAAATTTATTAGTTTTTGAGAACATTGTAAAACAAAATAATATGTGCAGGCTTATATGTGGTGGTCCCTTTAAGGGGCAGTACCGACAAACATTCAATTGTCTTGTACAGGGTCCGGCAATAAAAAAACCTCCCGTATTTTTAGACGTTTATATTTAAAGCTATTTACAAATAAAATGCCGTTTTGTCGTAGAGGAATATATCCGTAATGGTGCTTCTGCGATTACTAATCAGTGAGCATTTCGTATTCGATTTCAACTTGGACGACATGATCCTGTTCCGGATGGAAAAACAATTCAAGTTTTATTATCAAACTTTAGAGCAACGGGTTCTGCGCTACAGAGAAAATCGTCTGGCCGACCTTTAACCGCAACAACGCCGGATAATGTGGCACTTGTAAGTGCGTCTATCCAGTAATCTTCGAGGCGTTCAGCACTTTAAGATACAGCTGCCCTCGTAGAGCTGTTTGTCAAGACATTCTTCAAAACATTCCCGTTGGAGCTGTTTTAATTTGTCTGACTAGGCCCATTTTCATCTATCGGGTATTGTAAGTAAACAAAATTTCCGATACTGGGCACCAGAAAACCCTCAAGAAATTCATCAACGACCACTTACCAGCCCTTATGTGACAGTTTGGTGTGCTGTTGCTGAATTTGGTGTGTTAGGTCCGTATTTTTTCGACAAAAAGTTACATTTAATGCGGAAACTTAAATCTGTTTACTAGGAACCACAAAGAAGTCTGGTTCTGGTTTTAGAAAAATTAACAAATAGTTAAAACCATTCGTTTAGGCTTTAGGAGCGTAGACAGACAGACAAAGCTCTTTTCTCGACTTCTCTACCATCAAAATGTTTGATTAAAATCTTCATTTAGATTTTTTTTACGAATGCAGTACTTTCATATACGTCTCAAGTAAATTTTGTTTTGTAAACTTTACATATCTTGTTTTTTTTCCAACAGCTTGCCTGAAATTCTCAAATTATCAAAATTAGATCAGTGTGACGATACTCAAAAAAATAATTGCGTAATTTATGCGGTTAAAGAGTTCCGTAGAAGAAACTTTAATTGTGATTACTGACCATAGACTTCTTGAACCATAACCACCTTATAAATTTGTATAAATTTATTCTACAAAAGTTTTTTATTTCCAAATTTAAGATTTTCATTCCTTCTGCTTTTGAGTAATCAGCAGCAATAATTTCTCATACCTAAGTCGTTATTCTTTACTTTCATTTTAATAATAACAAAAATTCTTTTTCTTTTCTTTCCAGGTAAGTGAACTTAACAATTTAATTTAATAATTGGACAAATTCCAAAGGGTCTTCCCTTTTCAAATTCAAGTCTATAGAGAAAGTAAGTTGAAGTAAGTTAAAGAAAACTTAGAAAAAATATAATTCTTATAGATTCCTCGCATGAAGAATCTAGAAAACAACAAAAATTACTTAAAATACAAAAAAAACTAACTACAAATTCAAAGAATTAAAATTTCAAAAAAAGTAGAAGAAATATCAACAACAAAAACAACACGAACTACTTTACCATCAGAAGCATAAGCAGAAGACAGATATCATAAGAAAACGAACTGCAATACCGTAGAGTTAAGTTAACTACCGAGGAAATGTGTACAAATGCGATATTTTTGTTTTGTTGCTAAATTGTTATAAAGTTCACACTCTACTTATTCCCCCATTTCCTATTTCTTTATAGATATGTTTTTATTTGTATCTACTTTAGATATGTACTTTGAAGAAGACTCTTGTCTGGCTCTGGGTTGTCTTCTTTTTTTAAGTTAAGTTTATATATTTTTATTGTATCTATGGGAAGAACATCAGAGGCAGACCAAAAGCTGTTATTTTCCTCTTCCTTGAGATTCCTCCACCTAAATAGGTATAAAAGTAAACCAACGAAAAATGTAAAATAAAATAAATGGAAAAACAAATGGACAAAATAAAAAAAAAGAAAAACTATAATTGTGCCATGACGATGAAGAAGGCCAGTAAAACAGCTTTGGGTAAATATATTCACTTGAAACAGTTCAGAAGGTTTCTTAATTAAATTACAGTATTGTGGGTGTTTACTATCAAGTCGGTGTTTATATTTTGTCTTTATTTTTTGATGGAACATTTGGTATGAAAAGCAGTGAAATCGCAGAACGAAATGATAAAAATAATATCTAAATAATTATTGTAATTTTAAACGTTACAGGGTTATTGTTTTTTTTGAACCATGGTCGTGGGAGTCATTGTTGGATTTGGAAAATTTTAGAATGGTTTTCAGGGAAAATTGTAACATATTTGACATTGAAAGAGGAAACTTTATAATTTTGTTCATTTGGTGACCTTGATTTTATTCTTGTCGCACATACCAAATTATGTTACACTATCTTAAGACAACACTTTAAAAGTAGGTTAAGGTACGTTTTTTTACAATAGAAGGCCAGTATTTTTGGAAAAATCAAATTTCAATTTAAAGAAAACCGTGTTTTTAGGTTCACACTTCTCAAAGATAAGGAACTTTTTAGTTGATAGACCCGAGCGTATTCATTTCAATATTTAATACACAATTATTTTTAGTTTGTTGTTTGTTTTTGTGTTTGCTTGTTCGTTTGTTTGTTTGTTTGAACACTCCAATTTCTTAAACTACTCGTCCAATTTAAAAAGTTCTTCAGTGTTAGATAGCCCATTTCTTGAATAAGGCTATAGGCTATATAATATCACGCTAAGACTAGGATACGAGCGGAAAACCGCAATATAGAAGTTTTGCTAAAATAATGTATGACAGATTATTGCCCTTTAATAGTTCTTAAAAATATCGCGACAGCATATGTCTATCATTTAAAGTGTGCTCACTATAAACTTTTTCAAGTCACAAACTCAACATTCTAATTGAGATAAGGGATTAGTGGTAGGATCTTGAGCAAACGATTCAAATCACTCAATTCCGCGTCGTTCTCAAGAATTGGGCAGGTGGACTCTTTATAACAACGTACGTTTTTCGATGGGACAAGTTGTTAGATACTTATTGGAAAACCTTTTAGAATAATCAAGCTATGCGAAAAGCATTATCGAGTATCTTGAAACAAAATATGAGGTTTCAAAGAAATCGAATCATATTTTTAGTTTAACATTTCTCAAATATAAGGAACTTTTTAATTGACAAACCCCTGGGTAGGTAGGTAGGTAGGTAGAAATGGCGATCTCAAGGCAACCTAGCCTGAGATCCAATTAGCGCTATAGTGCGCCGCGCCGTTTTGATACCAAAAACTCGTTTGACCTTTGATTGAAAGGGATAGATTGATAGAGAAGCTTCATAGCGATTATGTTAGAGCCATTTTGTCGCATTGAGAAAAAAGATTAGGTTTCTAATCTTTGTCTCAGATAGCTCATCGAGTTCTTGAAAGAATGCTTTTCCAAAGCATTTCATTCTGGTGTTTGCCAAAGCAGGACATTTGCAGAGGAAATGGATTATGGTTTCACTTTCTCTTTGGTCACTACAGCTACGGCAAAAGGTGTTGTAAGAGATACCCAACTTCTCTGCATGAAGTTGTCCGGTACAAACTGCAACAATCCTGGCTATGTCTGGCTTTGGCCTGGCTGGGTTTTATTATAGGTGGGCCATATCTTCCTAGATATAATGCAGTTGGGTAAATTGCTCCACCTTCGGTTTGATTCAGTTTGGTAGATAGAAAAGATTTTACCCTTCATAGCACCAAGAGGAATGTTAACCATTTCCGCAAGTGAGCTATGCAGGGCCGATCCTTGCCTGGCTAGCTCGTCAGCCCGTTCATTTCCCACGATACCACTATGGCCCGGAACCCAGATCAGGGTGACACCGAGGTTAATATTCGGATTTGCAAGCTCATCGCGACATTGCTGGAACAATTTAGATGAGGATATGGCCGAGTCAATGGCTTTGACAGCTGCCTGACTGTCTGTAAAAATAGCCGCATTTCGGTTTTGATTTGGGCTTTGTTTAAGTATCTTACATGCCTCCCTTATTGCCAGCAGTTCAGCCTGAAAAACGCTAGTAAAGTCAGGAATCCTATAGGATTTGGCTACATTTAGGGACTCAGAAAAGATCCCAGAACCAACTCCGCACTCCATCTTTGAGCCGTCAGTAAAGATGGTTATGTCGAAACCTATCGACACGATGTCATCCTCCCAATCTTCTCTCGATGGGAAAATAACCTTAAAACCATTACTAAGGTTCAAAGTAGGAGTGCAGTAGTTAGTGTCTACCGAGATGATATCTGAGGGAATCAATTTCGTAGTGTTGCTGTGACCATAAGGTTTTGACAACCAGCTATTTGATTCCTTCAGCCTAATAGCGCTTCAGGAAACTATGTATTTAATAAAAGGGTCGATTGGTAGAAGATCCAAAATAACGTTTAAGGCGTCCGTTGGGCAAGTACGCATGGCCCCTGTGGTGCCCAAGCTGTTCTCTGAACCTTCTTTAGCTTATTAATATTATAGGCTTTGCTAAGAGCAAGCCAACACACAATCGACCCATATGTTAAGATTGGACGTACTACGGCTGTGTACGTCCATAAAATCATCTTCGAATGAAGTCCCCAATTTTTGCCGAAAGTTTTGCTGCAGGCGTAGAAGGCAACACAGGCCTTCTCAACCCGTACTTCAATATTAAGTTTCCAGTTTAGTTTAGGGTCGAGTATAACTCCCAAATATTTTGCACTGGAAGACAATGATAGGATTTGACCGTTGAGTCGAGGTAGCGTGAAGGGCGGTACTTTAGTTTTGGTGGTAAAGAGCAACAGTTCAGTTTTACTTTGGTTAGCTCCTAGTCCACAACTCGTGGCCCAGTTGCTAACTTTCTTCAAAGCTGACTCCGTGATTTCACTAATCACAGAGGTGTACTTTCCTGACACCAATAGCCCAAATCATCCGCGTAGGCTACCGCCTTCACTCCACATCTCTTTAATTTAACGAGAATTGTATCCATGACCAGAAGCATTAGAAGAAGCGAAAGGACACCTCGGGGTGTTCCCCTACCCTCGTGTTTTGTTGCGATTGTATTGCCTAGAGTGGCTCGAATCTTCCTACCACTGAGCATGGAAATAATCCATTCGCGAATGAAGTCTTCTACGCCGAACTTAACGAGCGATTCTTTTATGGATTTGGTAAGGACGTTGTTAAAAACACCTTCTATGTCTAGGAAGGTGGCAAGATTAAATTCTTTATAATGGATTGTTTTTTCTACAGTACACAGTACCTCATGGAGGGCAGTCTCCGTAGATTTGCTCTCAAGATAAGCATGCTGAGAGTTTCAAGAGGTCGTCCAACTAGGATTCCTCTAATATGGTAATCAAGAATGTGCTGCAAGGTTTTAAGCACAAAAGATGTTAAGCTTATTGGTTTGAAATCCTTCGCGGATTCGTGACCTCGCCTACCCACTTTCGGGATAAAAACTACTTTGACCTGTCTCCACGACATGGGCACATGTTTGAGAAGGAGACATCCTTTGAAAATTTGTTCCAGCCTTGAAGCTGCCAACTTTTAAAGCATAATTGGCAGTATGCCATCCATGCCTGGGGATTTATATGGAGAAAAAGTATTGATGGCCCACAAAATATTTTCTCGTTTTATAACGGAATTGACTTGCTCCACATGAGCTACGTTTAGCTCTGTGGTTTCAAGCGATTTGGGGTTATCACTCTCGCAACCCGGAAAGTGCGTCTTCATCAGTAGCTCAAGAGATTCGGCTGGAGAGGTTGTCCAGGTTCCAAAAGGCTTTTTTAGAAATGAAGGATTACAATGTTCCTTCGATAAAACTTTGCTGAGCCTTGCGCAGTCCTTTATGTCTTCGATTGATTGACAGTATTCTCTCCAGCCTTGTCTTTTGGCTGATGACTGGGCTTGCTTGTAAATTTTAAGAGAGTCTTTATACGGTTGGTAAAACTTATGTTTGTATCAGATATTGAAAATTGTCCTCGTCATTTTCCTAAGACTGGACAGTTCTTCATTCCACCAAGAAGGAAGGGTCTTACGGCTATATTTAACTGGGCAAGAACTCTAAAAGCTTTACTTATAGAAGTTTTAAAGGTTTTCACCTTTGATTCAAGATCTCCTATCGATTCAGTGAGATTCGGTAAGTTGCTTGGTTAGGAATTAGCAATTTGACTGAATTTCGTCCAGTCAGTTCTTTTGGGATTTTTGTAAGGCGGAGGGTTTATCGACTCTAAATTAATTTGAAAAAGAATCCACTTGTGATCCGAAAACGAATTCAAAGGGGAAACTCTCCAATTCTCCACTAATAAATTATGGTTATTTACTAAAGTAACATCAAGCACATCCTCCCATCTATCATAATTTTCAGAGCTCGGAAAGACGAAAGCGGGAGTATTGCCTCTGTTACAAATGGTCATATTATTTTCAATAATAAAATCAAAAAGTAACTTACCTCGTTAATTGATCACAGAACTTCCCCAAAGGGTATTCCGAGCATTAGCGTCGCCTCCGATCAGAAGGAATACCCCTGGGTATTCTGGCAAATAATTTGATACAGAAATATTTTTGAACAGTTTGGTGTTTGTTTGAACGAGCTTATTTCAGAAACTATTGGGCTGGTCTAAAAAAATCCTTGAGTGTTAGAAAGCCTATTTATTGAATAAGGCTATAAGTCATATACCATCACGCTAAGACTTAGATACGAGCAACAATAAAGAATGTTTTAAAATCAGCGATTTGTTTAAATTTTGAGAGTTTGCACTTTGTGCGATGCGGAAACGGTTAAAGTCTTGCTTACATATTGTATGACAGAATTATTCCCCTTTAATAGTTTTAAAAAAGTCCGTGACAGCATATGTCTTTCATTTAAAGTGGGCTCACTATAACTTATTTAATGCTAAGTAAATTTGTTCTTAAACAAAGCATGCGAATAACGCCGCTGCGGGGCAGAACCAGTTTTTTTTTTTTTTAAATATCGAGTTTGTAATAAGAACTTTATATTTATTTTATGAACACATCCTTTGACTATCATCATCATTTATTGTTGTAAACTCAACATTTTAATTGAGATAAAGGATCAGTTTAGGGGTAGTACCCGTGGCATTATGGTTAGTGCGTTGGACTGTCATGCAAGAAGTATTGGGTTCAATCCCTGCCTGTGCCACCTTAATTTAAAAAAAATTAATTTTCGCGGGTACTGCCTCTTGCGAGGAATTGACAAATCCTTCAAGAGTAATTCTTGTCATGAAAACGTGCTTTATCATACATATTAGCCGTTCGGATTCGGCCTAAAATTGTAGGTCCCTTCCATTCCTGACAACAGTACTAGCACACAGGAATGGTTGAGAGTTGTAAGTCACTAGGCCCTGGTCTACAACGGACCGTTGCGCCACCCAATTTATTTATTTTTAAGAGTCTGTTGGAAACTAACTAAATCCATCAAGAACTGGGCAACGCTCAGACCACAGTATAGCGTATTTTTCGTAAGCATTTTGGTTTACATCTATACAAGGTAAAGCTGCTTCAAGAATTAAACTGGTGAAATATTTAAAACTACGTACATTTTGTCACGAACTTATTGGAAAACCTTTTAGAATAAACAAGCTATGCGAAAAGCATCATCGAATATCTTTAAAAAAATATAAAGTTCCAAACAAACAAAAAGTCCTCTCAAAAGATTTGTCAAAAAACGGTATTAGAGAAGTTCTGAGCTCAGATTTGAAGAATATATCGTAGTCTTCTAATTAAAAGTGCAAAATACTTGAAGAGAATTTGTATAAATGGAGCAAAAACCTCAAAAACCTTGGCCTTATCAGCTAACCTCTTGACTAAAAAATTGTAATTTCATCAAAAAACGAGTTCCGGATATAATTTGTATTTTTACTAATTTCGGAACTCTTGGGGTTATGGAATAAGTTAGGTGTTATCTTTATTGAATGATACACTATTTTACATTATAAACTGTGTTTTTTTTAGACGTATCGTTTTCCAGAAGAAATAAAACGTAATATAATATATATAATATTTTAATATTATGGTTAAGAATTTATAAAGATAAGAAGAAGTGGCTGCTGCAGCTGGCCCGATTAAATTAAAGACGAGAAGTCCAATTTTCAACCACTTTTTGCCGTATAGAGCCACTTTGGAACTATATGTCAACAATAAGGTGCCGACTATTCTCTTCCAAAGCGTCAATCGCCTCCTGCTTATCTTTATAATGAAGCGACAAAACCCCACAAAAATATAGTTCAGCGGTGTTAATTTCTATGATCTTGGAGGCAAAAGTCTTCGTTAATAAATTGATTATTTGGTAATAAATTTCCATTCTTTGCAAATGTTGTTTAGGAGTGAAGAACTTTTCACAAGAGAATTGATTTTAAACATTTTATAAACCTTTATCCTGTGCAAATTGGAAACGAAAAGGTAGAACTATAGCTTAAGTTAATCTTAAGGTAATAAAATTAGCTTTTTCATTGCTATTATAAGTTAAATTTAAGAAACCAATTTGTTCGTCGGGAATAGATTTCTTATTGTAACGAACTGTCAAACTCAATTTTCGTTCCACATACAATCCACACGTCAACGAACAAAATGTCATTGGTCGCGCACATGTGCATAGCCCTTAAGTCTATTTATTATGAAATGGCGAACCAACGCAAGAACACTTCAGAAAAAGAATTGCCAGATTGAAAACCATATGTCCAGTGCTAAATCACACATTGTTATTCTACTATTTAAACGCTATACTGAATTAATTTTATTCAAGATTGTGTCAGTTCAAAAATAAGATAAAATACGATGTTTACAAAAAGTGGTCGAATGACGAGTATTATAACTCCAGAGTGTTAAGATGGGGGTTTATATCCCTTCTTTTTTTAGGTGAAAAAAAAATTGTTCTGAGAATAACACTTCTACTAAGTACCCATCCAAAAATCTATTTTATACTAAAATAACTTTAAATTTAAGCACAAAAGGAGCTTGCTTGAAAATCCAACTTTTTCTTCGAGTTTTTATGAAGTTGGACATTGGGAGGCGAAGTAGGGTAACCCCAAATTGTAATAATTGAGAAAATTACGGTTAAAGAAATAAACGAAAAATATTTGTTTATTGGTTTCCTATTTAAAATAAACTTCAGCTATGACATATCCGGTAGAATATCTTTTTAGATCTTAATCTTGTTTGTACGAGTACATGTAGGATTTACTGGATTTTATGTGGCTTGCACCACTTCTGCTTAAGTAAAGTAAGTTGGTTACACCAATAATTTAAAATACAAGTTATTAAATTTTTTTATTATGACTTTCTAAGTACAAAGTAGTGACAAGTTATGAGTTAAGACTGCTATGAAACTATCACTCTTCATCCTCATCCACGTATTCAAGTATTGAGTAAAGGGATTCCATATAATGCAACAATACTCCAGCAAAGGTCTGACAAGGGATAAATAAAGGATTTTTATAGTATATGGATCTTCAGAAGACTTAGAATTTGTAGATACAAAACCCAATATCGCGTTAGCTCTAGAAAGAACGTGGTCAATATGAAGCGAAAAACTCATTTTTTGTCAAAGTTGACTCCAAGATGTTTTTGACTTGTTAACCTTTGTAATTGATTATTATTATGAATTTTCTAATTGAAACTTAATGAATCTAGTATCTTAAAAATGTAACAACAACCATTTCTAGTACACCAGTTAACAATGCAGTCAATATCAGTTTGAAATTTACTGGTATCTAATGGAGACCTTACACGGCAAAAAATCTTGAGATCATTGGCATATAAGAGACACTTTGCATAAGAAATATAATTTGGCAAATCATTAATAAAAAGAATAAAAAGGAGTGACCTAAGGTGGCTGCCTTGAGGAACACCTGAAAAGTTTATTATTTTATTTAATAAAACATCACCAATTTTAACATATTGACTACTCTCAACCAAATAACTTTTAACCCAGTCAAGGAGAACAGAGTGAAACCCTAGCAGCTCAAGTTTTTTCAAAAGAATATTGTGTTGTACACGATCAAATGCCTTTGAAAAATCGGTGTAAATAACGTCGACTTGCAAGCGATTTTCTAACCAGGCAAATCAATAATTCGTAAATATTGATATATTGTTTGCTGTCGATCTACATCTCATAAAGCCATGCTGATGCTGACAAATATGATTTCGAACTAAATTATGCAGTTTATTTTTAACAATTGCTTCAAATACTTTTGGAATTAACTGAAGTTTAAGAATAGGTCTTTAGTTTTCCACAGATGCCTTAGATCCAGATTTATGCAGATGAGTAATCAAAGAATGTTTCCATGTATCTAAACGAATACCTTGTCGCAAAGACATGTTGCAAATATAACACAGCGGTGCTGATAAATTTTATTTAAAAAATTTTAAAAGAAGTGGAGAAATATTATCTGGTGCAGCGAAGAAACTCTTGTCCAGAGATTATAAAGCGGACAACACATCATCTAAGGATAAACAAAAGCTACCAGCATTTATATTAGAATTGAAATTATTAAAATCTTGATTATAATTTATTATTTATTCCCGAGTCAGCAAAATTTTATTGAAAAAATATAGCAAAATTATTACAAATATCACTTAAGTTCTCTGAAAATACCCCATTGTAAGATACGTTAGATGGAATCCCAATTGATTTACTTATAGTATTCAAAAATGACCAAAAAACTTTAGGATTATTCTTTTTTTTCGACTTCAGAGACCAAATATATTGTTTATAACTAAATCTTTTTATAAATACATATCTTTCCTAGTTCTATTAAATTGTTCGCGAATACGTACATAAATTTTACTTTTTTTATGAAGTTTAATCATAAAATGTTTAAGCCTTGATAAACTTTTATTAACCCATATCGGTCTTTTTAAATTTTTTAAATTTCTTTATGGGAACAAAATTAAATACAGCCTAATCCAATATATTCCGAAAAATTACTTCCCGATTTACTGATTCAAAATATCTATTTAAAGAAACAAAATCCCAAAATTTTTGATATAGTGCAATAAGTGACTTAGTATTTTTTCATCAACTCATTAACGGTGAAATTGATGCACCTTATTTGCTATCTTGTGTACATTTGAATTACCGGGGCGGAACTCATCACCTGCGAACATTTGATTTTATACATATTGACTTCCATAGAACTAACTATGGCAAGAATGAAGCTTTAAGTCGAATGAGCATTTTATATAACTTAAACTGTTAAACGTTCTCATTTTATTTGTTGTTCTGTAATAGTTAAATGTTCACTTTGTTTTGTATTTTGTGCGTGTGTTAGGCTATAATTGTATTATTTTTTACTAACAACTAACACATGCACTTATGATGAGCCTCTGATCGCAGTTGGACGCTTGCTATAAGCTTACTACTTTCTGAAATTCTGAAGTGTAAAAAAAAAAAAAAAAAAGCAGCTGCCAATTTCTTGGGGACCTCTTGATCCAACCGACTCATCCTAAATATACATGTAAGCTTTGTTTTTTATCATGTCATGGATACCTAGACAATTTGTCCAAAGCTCTTATAATAGCACACACCCCTTGAAATGACTAGAGTTGGCAGGTTTTCATCAGGTCAAATGCAATTACGGAAGTGTAATTAGCTTCCTTTGCTTTTGCCGCTTCAGTCTACTCTAATGCCATTTCTAGCCAAATCCGCTTTTCTAAGATGTAGTTCATGTTTTATTTAGTTTACTGTACAATTTTGGTGCAGAAATGGCGTATATGTTTGGAATTGATTAATTAAAAAAATGCATAATGCAGAAGTGACGTAAGCGGGTTACGCCATTTCTGTCCTACGAAAAATTGCGCTTTTTTTTCAAGCTTTTAACAAGTCGAAACAATTGTCACCTAATTCTTTACGATCCGGACTTTCCACAAAATTAAGGTCCTGTTTACATACGAATGTCAAAGCAATTATCAAAGTTAGCAAACAGGCCGTTTAATTTTATGCTTCAACACTTATCATTTGACCAAAACCTTTTTTATTAAATCTGCAGCAAGTCAAAATCTATCCAAGTTTTAAAATGACAATGCGCAACTGTTTCCGAAGGCTCATGTTGAATGAAATGTCAAAATTGGAGTCCATTCACTATTTACAGTTCGTTGGCCAAGGAATTTCAAGGAAATTAATAGGCGTCACGAAATAAGAGGTTATTAAATAACTCATCATTATTAGTACATTTGTATTCAGATATGTCCATCATCTGACTCAATCTTAAGAAAATGAGCAATCCAGTGTAGTTCTTTTGCTCATGCAGCATAAAGAGCCGGTTCAAACGAGTCCTGTAGACATTGTAGACAAAAATAGTTCTTATCAGTAGACTTTTATTCTGTTTACAATCCTTATAAGTGAAATAAATCTAGGCTATTTTTCAGGAGGTCAAATAAGACAAACTTTACTCATAGCACACGAATCCCATCCTCTAAATGTCTATTTTGGATCTTTGCAACAACAAAAACCATCATTTAATAAAGTGTCTATAGTGCAGTCTGCAATACTAACAATTGAACACGTTCTCCTCTGGTATAAATGTTCAAGTGCCTTCTTTTTTATTTCAAGACATACCTACCGCTACCATCGAACCAGTTTACACACTTCGTGCCTGACCTACTTATAACAACACAAAACTTAGGTAATTGAATTCCGCTCGTAAGTCGCTTCGTCGTCGTCGCTCCTCTCACCAAAAATACCAAAAACCCATAATCATTACAAAATTTGTCCAGCCTCGTGACGCGATCACTTACAAACAAAAAGAAGTCGAACGAAACTTTAAAAATACAACAAACAACAAAACAAAACATCGAACTTACATAAACAAAAAAAAAACACAAAAATCCATTCACTTATAATAATATTGTGTTTTAGCTTAACTCGAGGTTGAAAACTCATAAATTTTCCAATATTTGTAGTAGTTGTGTTACTGTGTGAATTTTCGTTTTCTTTTTATACATTTTTAGCCTAATTGTGAATAAATTTTGGTTTGTTGCATTTCAAGTTCGTCGAAATTGTTCGATCATCATCGCCACATGATTGTTTTGGATGCATGCAATTTCGAATGCAACAAACAGGGTTGCCATGTTAAAACTAACAAAGTAGCTCAATTTTGTAGCCCAAAATAGAAGCCAAAAAAAGTAGGCCAAATAAAAGTCCAATCGATTTATTGGTTTTATTTGAATACAGTTCTTGAACGAAAAACGTCTTTCAACTATATAATTGCTAACTCGAGTTTAGATTTGGGCTACTTATAGCTCATTTACGACTGGGCTACAACTGACCCAATTATAGTTTGGCAACTTATTTATTTATTCATTCGTCTATTACTCCTTATCGTCCAATTATGGTTGGGCTAATTACAGCCCATATACAATTGGGCTACTTATAGCTCAATTACGACTGGGCTACAACTGACCCAATTATAGTTTGGCTACTTATTTATTTTTTCATTCATCTATAGAGTTTCGTCTTATTTTCCAATTATAGTTGTGCTAATTATAGCCCATATACAATTGGGCTACTTTTGGCTCAGTTATGATAAAACTAATTATAGCTTAGTTATGATTGGGCTATAAGTAGCCCAAATCTTATCTGTTGTGATATTCTTCTTTGCGCTATATTAAGAAGCTGTCATGTGGAATATTTGTCATCAATTTTTGAATAAAGTAGCTTAATTTCTAATAAATAGCCCAATCTGGCAAGCCTGGTAATAAACACCACAGGCGACAAAAAGTTGTCTGATAAACTCGAGTGTCTATTCTAGTGGCACCTAAACAACTAGCTTTATGGGTAAATAACTGTTTTCCCGTTTTACTAGTGATTTACGTTATTATAGAGTTGTACAAGTTTAGTTAGTAAAAGACTTAACCTCTCTTTAATAACCGTATGAAGCTGTGGTGTGTCTTGCTGTAAGATGTCTACTTTTATTTGTTTTTTTTTTTTGACTGACGTTTGTACTCTGCAGTTAATTTTCTTCTCGAACTGATATCGATACTCTTATAAAAGATTTAATAAGTTGAGCCTCCGGGAGGTATAGTACGAGTATATGGGCTGACTTAATACATAGATTAGGTTATGTAATCTTTTTTTCTTTCTGGTTAGTATGGACGGATATACGAGTAGTTATAATATGCAAGAAATCAAGAAGAGAAAAGATGAAACAGATAAATAATAGCTTGCCAAAGAAAGACGAAACACGACTTCGTCGATTCATACAGTGGTTTAAGTTGCAAGGAGATTTGGACCGATTTTGATAAAACCTAAGGAAATATATAAATCGATGAGGTTTTCAATGATGCATTTTCATTTGTTAAGTCGTGCTGAAGTCCTGGAAGGACCCCAATTAAAAATTCGAAAAATTTGTCTACGACGACGATAGTCAGACATCCTCCAATTCATTCTTGAAAATACTTGGTCTTGTATTCATTTATCACTTACCTAAGCCTTTTTCTCCGTTTTGATCTGTTAAGTGTACATTTGTTGTATCTTGTCCTTCTTTGCAGCTTACATTCTCCATAGTCATTCTGCGGCCTTGAAATTGATAAAGCGGTGGTGAGTATTTATATGCAGATCCTGGGAATTTTTTGAGTCTTTGGATAGCTCCACAGAGAGAAACTGTTCAAAGACCAACTTATCTGCAGAATATCGTCAGCAGAAAGAAATATCCATTAGTCTGCTGAAGCCGTTTGTTACAGCTCAAATATATTATTTTGGCTTCAGACTCTAAAAGTCCACCATCGACCAAATATTCACATACCAGCCGCTTGGACTTGATTCGATATAGATTTTTCGCTTCGTCGAGTTCAGGTTGGCAGAATTGTTGTTGTTCTTCCTATAAGTCAAATAGTTCTATCTCCGAAGCGATCTATCATCGCCACAATATAGTTTATTTATTTCTCTAGTAAAATTCTTCCAGAAGATTCTTTTCTGATTTAACCACAAAAATAACAAATTTCCAAAATTCTATTATGTATTCCCTGTAAATGTATCCTTCCAAAAAACCTCAACTTCAATTTTGTGATGAATATTGGTAGTTTCATGATTACTTTTGGGAATCTCGAAAACAATAAGGGATCAAGTATGGAGCCTTGTGGAACCCCTTCTAATTTTTAATTGAATGATGGATAGTTCATAACTTGGGCAGATAGAGCCTACAATGTAGACCTCAAAAAAGACTAAATAAAAAAGCCTTAAGCTTATTTGAAAGGCTGGTGTGTTCATCTGTAACTATTTCTATTATTAATTTTAAAGTGTTGGAAATAAAAAATGACCTTTTTTTAGAACGAACCATACAAATTTGAAAAATGAACAAATTTCCAAAACTTCATTAAGTATTCCCTAAAAATTCGTCCTTCCAAAAAATGTCAACTTCAATTTTGTATTGAATATTGTTAGTTTCATGATTACTTTTGGGAACAATAAGGATTCAAGAACGGAGCCTTGTGGAACCCCTTCTAATTTTTAATTGAATGATAGATAACTCATAACTTGGGCAGGTAGCGCCTACAATGTAAACTTTAAAAAAGACTAAATAAAAATGCCTTAAGTTTATTGCAAAGGCTGGTGTGTCCATCTGTAAACATTTCTAGTAGGAAATTCTTAGTATTAGAAATAAAAAATTACCCCTTTTAGATTGAAATATACAAATTTAAAATTGTAACAAAATCCAAAACTCTATTAAGCATTCTCTAAAAATTAGTCCTACCAAAAACCTCAACTTCAACATTGATAGTTTCATGATTAATTTTGGAAATTTCGAAAACAATAATGGTCCAAGAATGGAGCCCTGTGGAATCCTTTCCAATTTTAAGTTGAATGATGAATTTATCAGTTAAAAATATAAAATAAGTTAATAAAAGTCACTTTTTCTCCATTCTCAGTCCACTGTTATATGCCACAGCTTCTTGAGTCTCAAGCCTCTCGAACCAAAAATAGTAATTATTGTTTTATAACTTTCTTGAATGCTCCGCTAGAGTTGTTAGCTATGTTTTAATTCCGTTTATGGTGTTAGAAATATAAAAATTGCACTATATGAAATTTTGTAGCTTTTGTACTTTTTGACTGCTCAACCGTTTATTTGTTTGTTATTGTTGTTTTTTTATTTTTAAATATTTTTTAAACCTCGCAGAAAATTTCGACAAAAAGAAAAATTAAAGCATTAAGTTTGTAACTTTTGTGTGTAAAGTTGGTTGCTTGGTTGGTCGGACATGGATGGTGGAGCATGTTGATGATGATGATGATGATGTCAGAAGCTTAAGGTGCGCACACACAATTTAGATACGGTCACATAATGTGTCACCAAATGTTACTACCAATTTATTTATTTTATTTTCTGTTGTGATTTAAAGTTACATTAGACCACGACGACTTGACTTCTAAGGCAGATTGTCAAAGTGAGGTGAATGGAGGGTTAACAAAAGCGACAACAACAATTTATAAATATGTTTGCTTTCGATTAATTGTATTTCAATTATCTTTTTTTTATTATTTGTAAACTCCGAAGTAAACTTGAAAGTGATTGCTTTTTGAATGGTATTATAGATCTGGGATTTAAAAAATATAGACAACTTTTGTTGTTACGGAGTAAATATGTATTTTATGAGGTAAAGGTAGGAGCAATTCTGTTGTTTACTTAAAACAAGCTTAAGTGAGTCTTTGAGAGACAAGTAGCAGCAGACAGTAGCTCGCTAATGGTATTGATATTGACTGGCGACACGTAATGATTGTTTATTGTGATTATAGATTAAGCTCAAGATTGTCACAATGTAATTATAAGTTGTATTTTTATTTTATATAAATTAATACATTAATAAAGTAATTTCGTTAGAAGACACCAAAGTTGTGAACAGCTCATGAGATTTGGTATAAATTTGTCAATAAAGTCTTACTTTGATTTGTATAGCAAAAGCTAATCGAGTCTTAAAAAGATGTACAACTCAATTTTCTTTGGCTAATGTACCTATATTATATAAGCGTATCGAAATTCTGCTTCTTCGAAAAACCGGAGAAAAAGATTCAAAATTGTATCGTTTTAAAAACCACTGGGAACCGCAATATCGTGCTGCAATCGGACCACCTCCAGTTTCCCATATCTTCAAGATAAGATGACCAGCCCAAAAAGCAGCTGTCCGCGAGTTGCCCACATTTGCACGCTTATGAAAGCAGTACCAGAAGGAACGTCACTAAAACCCCTTCGGAAGAGAAAGATAATGTCCACAGAATTGGATATATTCACCAGATCTATGTATTTCAACGCTGATCAGGTACATCTACACATAAAGGGCTATCGACGCTGTACAGCTCATTTCCTTACACCTCGACTCTTAACAAGTTATGAAAGAGATAGCCAAAGGGATTTTATTGTGGGACGCGAGAAATGAGCAGGAAATACTTCTTGTTTTCGAATAAAAAGATTTTTAACTTTGAAGAAGTTCAAAACAAAGAAAACGATACAGTTCAAGCGACATCGTTATATCAAACTGAAACTATCGTCCTTAGGGTCAAGCTTAATCATCAAAACCCTTCAATAATGGTTTGTTTGAAAGTATTAAACAAATACCCTTTTCAATGGAGATAAATGAATTCTTCTACAAGATTCTGATGAGACAAACACGACAATACAAACGTATTTTTTGGTTTTAAAGAAGCTTCAGATTGGCTGTCGGGAAGTCCATATTTGAATGCTTAACCTTCCGAAGGCAAGGCTTTTTTGACTTATTGAATTACATCTGCTGTTGTTCATCGCCCCATCACCTTCTATAAAAAAAAATAATGAAACTGAAAATCAATTATTATAATTATTTATTAAAGATAGAGTATCTGCATTAAAAGAAACTGAGAAAAGTTCTTTTGAGCTTTTATAAAATGAAGTGGGGTGATGGGTGACCCCACTTGGCATCGGAAGGTTAAGATTATTTTTTGTGTGAGAATTGGAGATTGTGTCTGAAAAACTTCTTAAGGGAATTTTTAAAGTTTTAAGATAAAGTTTTGACTTAAGCGATGGCGATGTAAAAAATATCAATGGATATAGATACACAGGTTGACGTCCACCACATTTAAGGGCCGTCATTAAAGCTGACGTCGGTAATTTTGAGTTGTACTTTTCTTTTAATTAAAAGTATATTATGACCAAACAAAAGGAATAAAAGAAACAAAACAACAGTGAATAGAAAACATTATAAGGGTGATTTTTTAAAAGCTATAGTAAAGTTTTTCTGGCTCATATTTACTCCGACAATTCTGCTTATTTACGTACTCATTGAGCCAAAAAATTAGCTTCGTAGCTGAACACAATTTTTCGGTAAAAAAGTGGATCTTCTGCCAACTTTCCAAGAGCCCATTTACCAAAAATTGTACGTTGCAGTAGGTCGTTCGGCTTGAATTCTTGCACCAGCTGTATTTTGAAAGGCGTCACACTGAAATCCTTCCCCAAAATTTGCCACGCTGGCGCTGTTGAGAAACAGAGGCCCAATTGCTGCGAACGGCGACGAATCGATAATTGATGGTCATAGCCGATACAGCTGCGACATTTTCTTCAATGACCTTACCTCAGCTATGAACAGATCGCTAGAAATTGCTTGTCCACTTATACACATAAGAGGAAAGAGGAAACCACAATAGTGGGCCTCAGAGCTTGACTCGCTCAGGAAGAAATGCAGGAAACTTTTCAACCGGGCCAAAGCTGCAAGACTAGCCTCTCATTGGGACTCCTACAAAGAATCCCTAAGAATCTACAAGAAGGCACTAAGGAAATCCAAGCGATCTTCTTGGCGATCCTTTTGTGGCATGGTAGAAGAAACTTTTGAAGCCTCTAGGTTACGGAAAATTCTTTCAACTAATCCAGCTATGCCAAGCTGCTTGAAAAATACAGACGGCTCCTGGACAAATTCAAGTAATGAATCGCTGAACTTACTATTGGACACTCACTTTCCTGGTAGTTCTCTTACCGAAACTTGCAACATTTTTACACGTTCAAGTTCAAATACAACATATCCAATAGGTCTGATCTCAAGGGATAAGCTACAATGGGCTCTCAACAGCTTCAAACCATTTAAAGCTGCAGGACCAGATGGAATAATACCAGCAGAGCTTCAAAAGACTTCTGACATAATTGCACCAATCCTTGAGGTAATTTTTACCAGCTGTCTTTACCTGGTCCATGTTCCCTCGGCATGGAGAGAAGTTAAAGTTGTTTTTATACCTAAAGCAGGTAAATGCTTCCAAGTCAATCCTAAAGATCTACGACCTATAAGTCTATCATCATTCCTTCTTAGGACCCTGGAAAGATTGATTGATATCCATTTAAGGGCACGTATCGATACAAGACTTCTGTCTTCGTCTTAACATGCCTACTGTAAGGGTAAATCGGTGGAAATAGCGTTACACACTTTAGTACGCTCCATCGAATATTCCCTCCATCATAAAGAGTTCACTATGGTTGCTTTCCTTGACATCGAAGGTGCCTTAAACAACGTCGACACATCTGCAATCACATCTGCACTGACATCTCTAAATGTACAGAGTTCGCTTTGGGAGTTAATTCATTTAATACTTACTAGCAGAATAATTAACTCAAAACTGGGCAACTCTTCTAGCAGACGATTCGTTAGTAAAGGGGCACCGCAAGGTGGTGTTCTATCCCCTCTCCTCTGGAACCTAGTGGTGAATGAAATCCTAACTAGTCTGGATGGGGAGGGTTTTAGAGTGATAGCCTATGCGGACAACGTTGATATAGCAGTTTCAGGAAAGCATCTTAACGCCTTAAAAGAACTCTTACAAAATGCCTTGAACAGACTAATACTTTGGGCTGATCGGTGTGGACTGGGTGTTAAACCACACAAAACCGATCTGGTCTTATTTTCGAGGAGATACATAATTCCATTTGTCAACCCTCCTTACATTAAAGGAATCCAATTAAAATTCTCAGACAAGGCTTAATACCTAGGTCTTGTCTTAGACAAAAAACTAAATTTGAACGCAACGTACAGGAAAGAGTCAAAAAAGCTACTGTAGCTCTCTTTTCTTGCAAAAAAGCTATTGGTAATAAATGGGGTTTACAACCCAGAATCACGCATTGGCTAAACAGTATACACATAGGTAATCAGACCGATTTTAATGTACGGTGTGGCAGTATGGTGGACTGCTTTAGAAAAAGGTATAAACAGGGATAAGTTAAATAAAGTCCAACATTCAGCCTGCCTATGTATAAGCGGATCGCTTCGCACGACCCCGCCTGCGGCACTGGACACCTTGCTCTACCTTTCACCTCGTGACATATTTAGTAAACAAATAGCTGCAAGCTCTGTTATTCGCCTCAATGCTTCGTCGCAGTGGACTAACAACAACATTGGCCACTCCGTAATTCTAAGGTACTTAGAATCAATTCCAAAGCACACAGACTACACCATCCCCCAACTACAATTCGATAGGAATTTCCAGATTTCTATACCTACAAGATCTTTTTGGGAGGATAGGACATTCTTGGAGGATGAGTCAATCCACTTTTACACAGATGGCTCAAAAACCAAAGAAGGGGTTGGTGGTGTGTACTCTGAACGACTGAAATTAAGTCTCTCATTCCGCCTTCCCAATCATTGTAGTGTGTTCCAGGCGGAACTTTTGGCGATTAAGGAAGTCTTGTCTTGGCTCAAAGAAAACGTGATATCAACATCTGATATCCGTATTTTCTCTGACAGCCAGGCCGCTATGAAATCTCTGGACTCTGTCTCTACAAACTCTATAACAGTCCATAACTGTCGATCATCTCTAATGGAGATGGCGCAACAGTTTAATATTCACCTTTGATGGGTGCCGGGCCATAGAGACATTCCAGGTAACTGTAAGACAGATGAACTCGCCAGGAACGGTACAGTACAGCCCATCCTACCACGTTTGGCAAGTACTGGCATACCAATCGCTATGTGTAAACTGCTACTAATGCAAGACGCTGCGAGAGAGGCAGGCACCAGGTGGACCAACATCGCCACGTGTCAAGCCACAAAAAACATCTGGCCAACACTGGATTTAGAACGTTCAAGGTGCTTGCTCTCTCTAAGCAGATCGCATATAAGCTCGATAATAGGTGTCATAACCGGACACTGTCTAATAGGAAAGCACGCCACGAGACTAGGCGTGTTCTCAAATGACTTTTGCAGAAGCTGTATGGACGAGGAAGAGGAAGAAACGGTTCTTCATCTTCTCTGCACATGCCCTGCTCTAGCTCGAAAACGCAAGAATTACCTAGGAGAATTCTTCTTTAACGATCTAAACGATCTAAATCATATCGGTATAATCAGCCTCTCACGTTTCGTAAGGGACTCTAACTGGTTCCATTGAGCTTAGGAGGAAGCCTCAAGATTCATGTGGTATCACAATGGGCCATTC
This sequence comes from Eupeodes corollae, assembly GCF_945859685.1. Classification (NCBI taxonomy): domain Eukaryota; kingdom Metazoa; phylum Arthropoda; class Insecta; order Diptera; family Syrphidae; genus Eupeodes; species Eupeodes corollae. The sequence goes on from NC_079147.1 coordinate 293,333,629, forward strand.
AACTGGCCTAAATGTGTCCGTTTGCATCTTGGACAGCCACTATAACCTAACCTTACCCTATTATATTTCAAAGAAAATATTGATTTCGATACTTCTTTTTATAAAAATCATGAAAAATAAAATCTACAGAAAATAATACTCAAATTTGTTAAAAATTGATGTTAGGTTCTTGATGTCTCTCAAATTTATTGCATTCAACCAATTTAAAAAAAATTTAAGAAATGCTATTAAAATTGGTAAAAATTTGTTTTCCACTAAAAATCTTTTGAACAAAACTAGATTTTCAAACTTAACTATTTCTTTATATGAATAATACTGTTGGTAATCTTAAAATTCGTAAAAATAATTGAACTGACAACTTTTTTAACCCAATACGAAAACCTACAAACTTTTTAGCAAGACAAATCGACAGACGGGATGGGAAGCAATCAGTGTGGGCAGCATCCTATTCTCTCTATTTTTTAAGAATTCTTACATGTGTTCTTTTTGAGAAAGTACCTGTGGTTCAAAATTGAAGTGGTCTTGCCTCTACATCAAAGAAATTGATGAAGTAACATGTGATATTTTTGACAGTTATAAGCTCTTAATCGTTATTCTTACAAAAAGATTGGTCAACTTATAAAAACACATCGTTTAAGTGAAATTAAATTTTATTTAATTACAAGGATTGCAAATAATTTTTTTGATTGATTATTTTAAGTTAAATGGAAGGAATTTAATATTCCTTTAAAATTATTTCCTTGGAAGTACCGGCCTTGAAATGTTTTCTGTCACAAAAACATCCATTTATTTTATGGATATTGATTTTGAAACCATCAGCTGATTTAATTCGTTAAAAAGAAAACTCACTCCAGTTTCCCTTAAGTTCTGTTGATTGATTTACAGCAGTTTATAAGAAAATCACCTTGAAATTAATTTTCTGCTCTCAAGCATCAACATTTCTCTTTTCCTATCCCCTAAAAAATATCCTAGATTTTTTAAATTCAAGTAAGAATCTTAAATTTTTCCTGAAACGAAAAATTCATTACCCCAAAGACTTCCTCAATACAAAATCGATTTGAATTTCTTCCTTTTTTTTATTTGCCCATGATGTTGCATAACTTTGTACCACCTACCTACATAAAATAAAAATAATCCGCATTACTACCTACCCAAAGAATGACGAAACGAAAGAAACCCCTTAAAAAAAGCTCTCTGTTTTTCATCTCCCAATATTTTCCATTTATTCAAAACAAACGAAAAATATTCCTCAACATTTTCAAGCAACATTTTAACAGACAGCACAGCAGCAGCAGCATAAACAAAAGATATGTCTATATACATTTCTTACCATGAAATTATCTGTAATGTTGAGGAACATACAAAGTATATATGGGAATAAAAAAAAAAACAGCTAAATAAATTTCCCTTAAAATAACCTTGTGTATATTGTGGAGTACGTGCAGCAAAGCAACAACCTTGCATATCGGGTTCGAGTTAGCTACACAAAAGAGAAAGAAAATTGTGTGTCATAATTAGGGTTGCCATGTCCTTTACTTGCTCAAAAGTCCAGTTTTAAAATATTTGTAGCCTAAAATCAGAGACGGAAAAGTAGCCCAAAAATTAGCCCAGTGTCAAAAAAAGAAAATATGATATCTTTTTTGAACAATTATGATTGAACTGTCATATCAAATTTTGTTGTCAGTGACTTTTAAAAAGATATCCCAATTTCCACTAAATCGCAATCTGGCAAGCCTGTTCCTATCTATCTACACTCTTTGCAGAAGTTCACATACACATGTGTAGAATATTCTCATTATATTTTCCCACACAAAAATCAGCTGATTCGATGTTTTTCTTTCCATTCTTTCATTTTCCCCAAAATCGTCGTCGTGATGAACTTTTTCCCTTTGTGTTTCAACTTCATCTTCTGCTTCTGATTTTTGCTTTTGTCGCATCTTCTGGTTTGTTGCTTTATTCTGCACTCTGTGTTGGTGTGTCTGCAAATATTGACAATTAAATCGGTGTATGTGTGAGTTTATCTCCAACACTCACTCACAGCGTTTGTATCTATGTTTATAAATGGAAAACATCTGTGACTAATACAAATGCAGGTGGAAAACTTGTTTTTAAAACACACATAGGTAGTTGGTACTTTTTTACATTTTATCTCGTTGTTCGTTGTTTTTCTCTGCTTTGGACTCATCTTCCTCAATTCGTGAAGCAGCTGTTTCTGTTTCTACCTTTTTCTTTTATGTTTCTGATTCGGAATATTGGTTTGGTGTAGATACGAGAAGTTCATCTGCTGGATACACTTGTGTTTGTGTGGGAGAATAATATTCTTTTATATTTCTTTTTGTTAAATTAGGTATTATTCGCGCATCACCTCAGACCTCGCACCATCTTATATAGACTTTAGATTGCTTCTTTTGGGGTGACCATAGTAGAATTGAATATTTGAAAAAATTGACAGGTGTTGTTTTTGTAGTTTGTATAACTGTATTGGTTCGTTGTTCGTGTCTTGACAATTTCGTTACACCGCAATGTTTTGGAATAAGTTCTTGACTTGTGTAATTTGAAATCCAAAATATAAGTTACAATGCCATATTATAAGTTATTCACCTTTGCGATAAAAATTAGGAGTTCCACGAGGTTCCATTCTAGGACCCTTAGTAATTTCATTAAATGTCAAAAGATAAGAGAATGGTTAAATATTTTTGTTATTTCAAAAAAGAAATGGAAAAACGTCATTGTTACGAATGGATGTAATTTGTTAGAAATCATCGAAAACGACCATTTTTGACAGCTTTGAATTTGCTAGATAAATTAATTTAAAATTGATGATGAAAATAATTTGTGGTTTGATTAAGATAACGATTAATGTTAACAGAGATAGAAGGGACGTACCGTTTATATGCCGAATCCGAACGGCTAATTTGAGAAAACACTTTTTCATGACAGGAATTACTCTTGGAGAATTCGTCAATTCCTCGCAAGAGGCAGTACCCGTGAAAAAAGTAAGGTGGCACAGGCAGGGATTGAAGCCAAGACCCTTTGCATGACAGTCCAACGCAATAACCATCACCCTACGGGTACTACATCTTCTGGGCTAAGTTGTGCATTTATACAAATCGTGACTATTTGACACTTCGACAATTTTTTTAGGAACTATTTGATGAGTTCTTATTATTACAAATTGTAACAATCTTGAAGCTTAGGATTGACAATAGTTAACGATTTTTAACACTAGTTAATCATAAAGACCAGACCAACGATATAAACATATTTAATTTAGTTTATTTTTTGCATAATTTTTGTTAATATTGTTATCAGTGGAAATATAGTTTTCCGTCGGCTTTTTAAATCGTTGAAATTTTTGCAATGAAACAATTAAGATTCATTAACTTTACGAACGTTTCGGCAGGGAAACTTTATTAAAACAAAAATACAAATAATGTTAGTTAGATTAATGTGATACAAAAACAATAAAATATACTCACTCAAGCAAAATATTAAAAATTAATAGTCAAAACATTTATGTAAATTACAAATAAAATTTTAAATAAAGTTAGCACTTGAAGAAGAACAAAGAGAGCAATATTGAGAATATTTAATGTTTCTAACGAGTTTTGTTCGAAACATGCTTCTCTGTCTACAGAACTTCCACACCTTCAAAGTTTGGAGAACGACCGCTTTTAATTCTGTGAACGGCCAGTGCTGTCTTTTCAGATTTTTTTTTAGTTTTATGTCGGATTTATGATTTGAGAAGCGTTGTCTAAGAAGTTGTTTTGTGGTCCCAACATTTGATTTGCCATTACAGATAATTTTGAAGAACTCATCTGTTTGTTTGTCATTATCAAGTTTTGTCTTGAATTTAGTAAAACATTGTCCAAGTGTTGGATTTGAAAGCAATTTTTCGGAAATGGATTTTTCTAAGTTGTTGCATAAAGTTGGGACGTAAACCATCATTGTTTTCGCATGAAATTTGCATTTTGTGCTTCAAAACTTCGGATTATGGTAGAATCACTTAAGATTTTGATTACTTTTTTCTCGTTGGTGGCGTGGAATGGTACATTACTTATTTTGAAAATTTTAGCCACGGGGTTGGAATCAGTATTGATAATGATGTGCCTCTCTTGGTTTGATCGGAAATTAATTAGTCTTAACGTTTCAATGATGATTGTTTCTTTCACCAAAGTATTTTTCTTCTTGACGTTTCTTTTCTCTGTGGTTTTTCAAAATCCGTTTTATACAAAAACTGTTTCCATACACTCATATAATTGCCAGGGAAGGAGTGAGTGGTTTATACTCATGGAAGTGATTGAAAACATATATTGTTTTCCAATATGAAATTTCTTTGAGATATTCGAAAAAAATTTTTGTTTCAATAAAATCCCTTAAAATTACTAAATAATGGCAGATGATGCTGACTAAAGTGCCGCAATGACTGGCTACATCATCATTTCCTTTTCGTTAAGCATTCCTTGGTTGAATACCACATTTGCAGCTGTATATCCTGGATAGATTCATGAAGTCCATATATAAAGTCTTGCATTAATTCTAGCGAATTTACATATACATACTTTGATTTAAACGAAGCCCAAAAGTATAAAAGTGTTTAATCACGAGATTTTGTTGGCCAATTGCGATCGTCTCTTCAACAAACAATACGAGGAAACTCTTCTTGAAAAATTACGATTCTTTTATTTCTTGCGGTGTCATCTGGTTAAAAATAAACGATATCCACGTAAATATATTCCAACTGTTAGCAAAAAACTGGACTTTTTCGGACGCCAAATGATACAATTCAGCTTATTAACGTAGCTTCGTAGCGTAGCGTGAAGTGAGAAAAAACTTCCCCACTAAAGAAGATTTTTCAATGATAACATTTTGATGCATTTGAAAGACTAAATCAGCGAAGATACTACGTTGCTAGTGATCGACAGGCTAAAGAATTTTTTTAACTGAACTTTTAATGCCTTAAGACCTTTGTTTTTATACAAACTAAAAGTATAGTTTCGTATGTAGAATGACTCATTTCAAAAATCGTTGAGAAATTGATAACCCACTTCACTTACTTGCCTCAACGTAAGCTTACCCATTAAAAAAAATGTTTCATTGATATTATTTTGATACTTCGTTGCTAGTGATCTATGGGCTTAAGTAATTTTCTTACTTGAACTTATAATGTCTTCAGACGTTAGTGTTCATACAAACAAAAAGTATAGATTCGTATGTGGAATCCCTTATTCCAAAAATCGTTGAGAAATTGACAAACTGGGTCTTCGTCATAACTTTAGGTTACAGCATCAATATTTTTAGCTATCTTTGAGCGACGCATACGATTTTGATTCTTCATATCACTAACTTGTCTCAACAGCTCAAACTGGCCGCTTGGTATTACCCAAAATTGGTATAGTTCTTCAAATTTTCACCATTTGTGTCGTAAATTTTAACAACCTCAATGCGATGTTCAGGCGTTTATCGTTTTATGTTTAGTAATGGCGTATTTTTTCTAGTCAAGTGTCAAAAGATGACAGCTATAAATATTTTGTATCCTTTTATAAATAGAAAGTCCTTTTTAAGCAAAGACAATACAATAACTATTCAAAAAGTAGTATTTCAAGCAATACTTATGTTTGGATGCCAGGTTTGGTTAAAATGTGCAAAACATAATCTTAAGAAACTGCAAGTATCATAAACTAAGCTTCTAAAAATGATGCCTAAACTTCCACGATATTATTCCACCGTAGACTTACATGAGAAGGCAAATGTCGGATTGATTTCTCTAAGAATCAATAAACTGATCTAACACCTCTTTGCTAAATTGCCAAACCTTTGAAAATTCGCTTATTAATCAATTGATTCATTAGAAATTTGTCTGATATGTTTATGTTCGTTTGAATTATTCGTATGTTTAAATATTACTCGTTAAGTTTTTAATTTCTTAATTCATTAATTTATTAATTTATTTTCTATATGTTCATTATTTATGTATTGTCTGTCTAAACTTAAATATTATTATTTATAATTTAAATCAATTATTATTTAATCTGTTTTTTACTTACATACATTAGTTATTTCTTTATTTTATTTGATCCAGACATATACATTTATGTCCTTTTCAATTTGCGATGAAGGTTTTGTTTGTATTTTCCTTCAAGATTATTACTTAAATTATTATTATCTTAATTCTATATACAAATTAATATACTTGTTTAGCAGAATGATATCATAGAGAAATGTCAAATCTTTGTATGTTAACTGTGCGGGAGCTTACTAAATGTAACTGTTATTACGAAAATAAAGAATATCTACCTAAAAAATAAATACATTAGTATACAGTCCGTCTAGAACCAGGGCCTAGTGACTTACAACTCTCAACCATTCCTGTGTGCGAGTAATGTTGTCAGAGATGGAGGGGATTTACTGTTTATATGCCGAATCCGAACGGCTAATTTAAGAAAGCACTTTTCATGACACTTAATACTCTTGGAAGACTTGTCAATTCCTCACAAGAAGAGGCAGTCCCCGAATGTCTATCTATCGAAAAATAAATTGACAGCTTAAAAATTGACCTTTACCCAAATATCGAGCTATTCAAGACGAAAGGATTTCAAAAATTCTAAAAAAGAGTAATTCTTAATATAAAAAGTACGGTCTCAAATTGACAGCAATGTTTGACAGTTCCGATTCGCTAGACCCTAATTTTTCACGAGCCGTAGAGCAGAAAAATCTGTTACAATTTTTCATTCGATTGAAATAAATATATGGTATATAAAAAAAAAAAAAATAATTTTTCTTAAATGCCATATTTAGAAAACCACTTTACCTAAATTTATGAAGGTAGATTCGACGGTGTTGCTTTTTTTTACTTAAAAACCTTCTTCAGTATTCAACACTTCATAGAAAGGCTTATAATATGTCAAATGGCTTCCAGCACCTTGTATATAGGTACCACACATAAAAGAAAATTCCAACTTAAAAAAGAACAAAAAAATGACTAGTACCTGTTGTTCGTCTTTTCCTATCTACTCTGGTCACCCTAATTGATGGTGGTTTGTCTCTATGAATGTGTTGTGTTGCCTTTGCACCCGACTTAAACCCGCACCGACTCCGCTACTCCCGCCTATAAAAAGTATCTATGTGTCGATGCTTCGTGTGTAGGTTAGGTTCTTCTCTGTGTGTATATATCTCTTTCGAGGTTGCTTTCAATTTTACCGTTTCAGTACATTTTCTAGTGCTGCTCCATTCGTATCGCTTTGGAGTCGTCAATTTATATCCAAAATTCAAGTTTCAAAACGTCGGAAACCTCATTTTACCCCCAAGAAATACAAATAACTAACAAAAAAAACCGTTTTTGTTTCGAAAAAAATCAACCATAAATTTTCAATGAAGAAATTTATAAAACTTTCCTCTCAATTTGAATTCGATTAATAAATTTTATTCATCTTTCTGTTCAATATTAATTTTGGTACCTATTTTGTTTGAGATACAAAATTTTTGCTTGATATTTTATTTTTTCGCGTTTTGTTCGTTCGTTTTCGCTTCGTCATCAGCAGCAGCATCAAATTCAGATTCTGCTAAAGAGCTTAAGAGCTACAGCATCAGCGGCAGCAGCAGCGTTAAGCGTAGCGTTTGCAATCTCTGTGTCTAAAAAGTCTTGTCGGAGATTTTATTTTATTTTTATTGTGTTTTCGTTCGTTTTAAATTTTCTGGTGTGTGATTTTGTTGGTGTTTTTGCATTTGAGATACAAGATACGACCACTCAGAGTACAGAGTGTTTCTTGTCGGCGGGGCGCGCGTTGACGGAATAGTTTTTACTGGTTTTTTCCTGATCCTTGCGGCAGCGTATCCGTTCCGTATACAAAAGTCGTGTTGTCCCTTCTTTGTTATAATAATGATGCCTTCTCTCTGATCTGGTCTTCTCTGCTTTATTCGCTCGCTATCCAACTACCTTACCTACTGAATGTGGTTTGACCTTTAACATTTATTTTCATTTTTATTACTGTCATCGTTGTTTGTAATTTTTGTTTTGTTTTCAATTTCAACTTCAACTTTGAATTTAATTTAAACCAAGATTTACAACACACTGACGACAACGACGACGACGCGAGTGAAATAAAATCAAAAAATACAAAAATAAAAATATAAATTCAAGTTCCGTTTCCGCTTAACCACAATATCCTGTGTGCAATGAAATAAGGAAGACAAATTATAAAATATATTTTATTGAATAAGAAATTTATAAAAATAAAAGAAAAGTCTTCCATAAAAGTAAAAATTAAGTTGAGTGCTGTGTTTAAAAAAAAAACGTGTATTCTAAAATTAAATAAAACAAAAACGGATAACAACAGTTTTTTTTGAAAGTTGGATATTTTTGTCGGAGCTGAAAATCTCATTCAAAACCAACTTAAATCTGCTCGTACCTATAAAAAGTTCACGGCATCATAATAGAAGCAGCAGCAAAAGTTAAAACACTTGGCGTATGGGGGGCGGGATATCAACACCTCCAAATTATTCGAATCAGCTATTTAGTGGATTTTTAATGTAAATTTTTAATAATTTCTTATACCTATATATTTTTTTTTAATTTTTGCAAATATTTTTAATGCTATTCAATTGAAGAGTTTATGAACAAAAATTAAAGTTTTTTAAGATAAAAATTATTTTGTTGAAGTTTAATTGAGTTGTTTTGATAAGTTGCTGAGATAAGAGAAAAAATGTATGAAAATATACTTTTAGAGAAGTTTCAAATTAGAATCAAGGTCAAGACTTTCTACAATTAGTGTCATAAGAGTCATAGTTTTTTTCGTGCCGACAAACTCTTCGAAATGTTGTATGGAAATAAAAAATCCTCATATGAGGTGAAATTCAAATTCATGGTTTTTTAAGCTCAAGCTTTTTCCTCTCACAAATATTTTGGATAACGAAATTTAACGAAGGAAGGCATAATTTGCGAAAACCCAAATCTAATAGAGAATTTTGCTTATTAGCTTAACTTTTGAGTCTTGAAATGTACAGAAGCAACCTTATAGTTAAAATATTTCCAAAAACAATGCTTGCCGACATAGGTCTTATTATTTTTAACTAGTGATTTATTTTAAGAAAAAAAAGTGTTTTACAGAAAAATGTAAATAGTGCCTTAAAACCTTCTAGTTTTTAACAGAAGGATTCTTCGAAATTGCTTCTAAAAATCAAAAAGTTTTGTTTCGAAAAGTGTCATAGCTGTCCTAACTTGATTGAAGAAACTGTGTAGACGGGGCCAAAAATGTTGTTATTTTACTTTTCTAAAGCTTTGCCAAAAATATTCTTCAGAATAAATCCAACAAAAATGATTGTGATCGTTTAAGTTCTTGGATACATGTTTAAAAATTTAAAATTCCTCGCCAATATTTTGAGTCAATACTGTGAAATTATTGAGGCAAAACTTAAATCGTCGGTTATTTAGACACTGACAACTGTTGGCCGCTTGGAATGTTGATTCCTTCTTAAAACAAAATAAATCCCTTTACACTTGAATTATTGAAAACTTATAATTACAATATGAGTGTTGTGCAGCGACAACAAAGTGTTCTTAAAATAAACTTTGGGCGAAATTAAGAAGCCACAGCCTCAAACTTCACGCACTTAACTGAGGAGAAATCTTCAAAAAGAATGGATTATTTCATTTAATTTCGAAACGACTCAGCAATTAAAAGCAAATGACCATTCACTTCGTTTATGATTCTCAGTTTTGGCTTTAGAGTAGTTTCAATTGGAAAACACTTTTTGCGAAAAATTATCATTTCTGAAATGATGGCTTTCCATTTCGGCGACTACGTTAACCAAGAAAATTGCAGCTCCTGAGGCATAGAAAAACCGAATTTTACTATCAAAAAGCCCTTTCAGAAAGTTATATTTGGCGTACAAATATTCTTTAGGAAGTGGAAAGTTTTAAAAAAAAGTCCAACAAACAGTTTCTCTATTAAATTCTTAAAAATGGGTGGTTTTTTTGTACATCACTTTTTAACTTTGGATATTTTTAAGAAGCGGATAAGTCAAACACAGATTTTGAAAGAACATCAAATACTCAAAAAGAAGGTACCAATCCCCCTTTTTATAAATTAAATACTCAAAATGTTACTTATTGATGTTTGAAATTGAAAATACAATTTTTTTTGAACAAAAATGTTCCTATTCGATGAGAATTTGATCTTCAGCATCATTGAAAAATATTACACGAATAATAGTTTTCTTATAGCTATAAAAAATATGAAAAATTCTTCATTTTCACTCGAATGGGACACTTGCAAGTAGAACGCGTGGCATGATGGTTGGTGCGTTGGGCTGTCATGCGAGAGGTCTTGGTTCTATTCCTGCCTATGCCACCTAAAATTTTATTCACGGGTACTGCCTCTTGCGAGGAATTGACGAATTATCCAAGAGTAATTCCTGTCATGAAAAAGTGCTTTCTCAAATTAGCCGTTCGGATTCGGCGTATAAACTGTAGGTCCCCTCCATTCCTGACAACATTACTCGCACACAGGAATGGTTGGGATTTGTAAGTCACTAGGCCTTGGTTTTCTATGGACTGTTGCACAACCTTATTTATTATAGGTCACTTACAATACATAATTCTTAAAAACTGTTTTTCCAGCCTCACATTTAATTATGCTTATCAATTACAATCAGCTGTTAAGCTTTGGATATTTACGATAAAAAGATTTACGTTGCCTTAAAAGTGAATCCAATAGTTAACCTACAGTGCAATAATCACGGAATAAAATTAATCAACGTGAACAAAATTTACACATTGTTCTTCATATTCTTAAGTTGAAAACGTGAAAAGTGTAAAATTTTTAATTCATCGATTTCGTAATTTCAAGTTGGCATCGCTGTCATTTGACACCTGTCAAACTCAATGTGTCATTTTAAGTGTCATTATATTATTTGGATATTTGCCTTTATGATAATGGGTCGCTTAATAATCCAAAAACTCGATAAGATTATTAAAGTTGATTACAATAGAAGTCGTGATTCAGAAATTGCCTCTTTTCGAACGAGTATGTTAGAATTCGATACAATTTAAAGCTAGTGGAAAATTTGCTGAATTGCTTTCGAATTTATTGATTTTCCCGCGATCACAACAATTGTGATCGTTTAAGTTCTTGGATACATGATTTAAAATTTTGAATTCCTTGCCAATATTTTGAGTGAATACTGTAAAATTATTGAGGCAAAGTTTGAATTAAATTGGTGGGCTATTTAGTGAAATCATTTTTAACCATCGGTTTTTTTCACACTGACAACTGTTGGCCGCTAGGAATTTTGACTCCTTCGTAGAACGAAATAAGCGTCTTTATACTTCAAATATTGAAAACTTATTACAATGTGAGTGTTGTGTGGTGAAAACAAAGTGTTTTTTAAAAAATAAAATTTGGCCAAAATTAAGAACCCTCAGTGTAACATTTCCATCCCTGACAACAGTACTCGTACACAATAATGGGTGAGAGTTGTCAGTCACTAGGCGGTAGTTCTAAAACGGACTGTTGTGCCACCCAATTTACCTAAGGAGAATTCTTCAAAATGACTGGATTATTCCATACAATGTCGAAACGATCCAGCAATTGAAAGCATGCTGGGTCGTTTCGAAATAGCTATGCGCTTCGGTTATGCTTCTTTTGGCCTTAGAGTAGTTTTAATAAGAAAATATTTTTTTCGGAAAATTATCTTTTATGAAATGGAATACGAAAAAATTGCCGCATCTGAGGCTTAGAGTAACCGCACTTTATTGTCAAAAAGCCCTTTCAGATACTAGTATTTCGCCCACAGATTACACATAATTTTTAAGAAGTTGAATGATTTAAAAAAAGGTTAAGCAAACAGTTCCTCTATAAACAATCCCTTAAAGCTTATAGGTTTTTTTGGATTCTTATTTATTAGCCTTGGGTAATTTTAAAAAACGGACAAGTTATTAAAAAAATCGAAATACAGATTCTGAAAGAACATTTAATACTCTACAAAGATAGTCCCAATGCACTTCTTGACAAATTGAATGCCTCAAAAGTTATTTATGTTTGGAATTGAAAATAAAATTTTGTTTTTTAACTTTTCTGACACAAATTATCTAATTCGATGAAACAAATTGGATTCCAGTATTATTGAAAAACATTAAATGAATGATATTTTTTAGTCTCACGTTTAATAATGCTAATCAATCACAATCAGCTGATTAGTTTGAAAGATTCATGATAAATAGGTTTACTTTGGATTACAATCCAATGGTTTAAGTAGAGTGCACTAATCACGAAATAATAATGACAACCGTGAAACATTTTTCTTCATGTTCTAAAATTGAAAATGTATAAAAAGTGTAAAATTTTTAGTGCCATTAATTTCAAGTTGGCATTGCTGTCATTTGACACCTGTCAAACTCAATGGGTCTTATGCTAAAAGATGAGATAATTCTAAGAGTCAGAGCTGAGGAGCTTGAACTTGCATGTGATATCGATCGAGCAGACTAGGACTCAGTTTCATATGCAAAAAAACATGTTTACTCTCTACAGTTCTGACTCAATGATATGAGAAGGGTAAAACAGTAGTTTCTGTGAGGTCAGAGGAGTCAAGAAGGAAAAATCACTTCTGCAAGCGAAAATGAAAGTGTAATTATGAACAATAATGCTGACCATCTTAGTGAATTTCTAGTAAAAGAACTGAAACTAAGTAAAGTTTTACTGGAAAAGTCGCAGTTACCAGTTTTAAAGCCAAGAAAAAAATGCTATTTTTAAAATCATAAAAGCATTGCACGTAGCCTGTACTGTATTTATTGAGTAGTATCCTTTACGGTTGACGTACTCCGTACAATCCAGAGCACCAATGGCGTAAGGAAACTCATACTTACTGCTTCATAACCTCTGCGCTTCTTCTATTTCTTCAGAAGTGTGTGGGAATGTGATCCAATCAGTTGCACGGCTTGCAATTTTTGTTGCGACTTGCTGTACCACCTTAGATATCGTTCATTTATTGACACCAATATCTTCACCAACACCGCTTGGAAATCCAGGATCTCCTACATAACGCAGAAAAATCCTCATTTTTTCTTGATGAGTCAAAGCACCACCATGGTTTGGCCCAAAAACTCATCTGTCAATAGTTGCACACTTCTTCACCAATTGGACATCTTCTATTTTTATAAACACAATTTGTAATAAAATTATTCAGAAACCCGGCCATTTTGATAGTTGTTTATCAACAGAGTAAGAGAAAACCCATCCTTAACAATTTGTGACATCGATCTCATGCAATCGAGCGTTTGCTTATTTTTCTGCATATCAAAACTTGGGGTTTCCTTCGAGAGATCGATCTCAACACTTTGAGTTCAAACTCACAGCTTGAAATTGATCTCGGTCTCTGTATTTTTTTTTGCATACCATTTTAAGAAAGTTCTCAGAAAAGTGAGTAAAGAGCTTTAGCTCATCTTTTTGCAAATGTGTCATTTGAAGTGTCATAATATTAGTTGAATATTTGCTATTTACGATAATGGGTCGCTTAATAATCGAACATTTCCAAAAAAAAAATTATTCAAATTTACTACAGAAGAAGTCGTGATTCAGACATTGCCTCTTTTCGAATGAGTAGGTTAAATTTTGCTGCTGAATTGCTTCCGAATTTGTCGGTTTTTTCGTGTTCACAACAATTAAACTTGTCGTACACGTTCTTTTGAGCCAGCACGCGACGCGATTGAAGATCAAGACTTACAATATATGGTTCCAACAAAACGCTTAAGAAGGCTACACAATACTACCAAATACGGCCTTATTGCTTAGTTTCCTATTCTCATAATTTTACGTTTTTGGCAGCAAAATCTTATGATTTTTTGTCTGTGATGCTACTCGAAAGATCGAGTAAACGTAATTCCCGAACTCCTGATGCATTTAAATCCAATACCTATCAAGTTCGAAATTTGCGAAAAAGTAGTTAAAAATGAGTTTCTCACACTCATTTTAAAAACATTAAACTTTTTCGCAATGCAAAAATATTTACGTTTCCAAATTTCGGCGAGGTTGTAAAAATTCTGAAAAAAAAACTTGTATGATATTTTCAAGAACTAAATGTTCGCCAAATAAAAAAGAAGTTCTTATTTTCAACTTCCGGGAAATATCTACAAAATGTTACATTATTTAAAATGGTTATGATGGATTAACTTCAATTTTCTAACTCTCCACGAAACTTAATATCGAAATAAAAAAAATTCTAGTTTTTTAAAGATTTTAAATTGAGGATTTCAAAATTATTACTAATTTAATACATTTTTGCCAAACTTTTTTATTTAAAAACAAATTTTCTGAAAAAGAACATTTTTCAAAAATATTGCTCTTGCAATTTCTTCAAAGTAACAACGGCGATGTTACCAAATGATTAGTAAAATTTCCCCTGGAAGTCCCTCATAAAATAATAGATATAATCTTCTAATCATTACCTTCTTATTTTTTAAATACATAATTAAAAAAATGTATGCAAGAGTATCTTCAAGAATTTTACCTTAAAAAGTCCATAATTTTTGGATTCAAATAAAAATTGTGGACCGTAAAATTTAAAATTTCACTCTTTGACCATTTAGTGGAAATGAATCTTTTTTTTTTTTATTTTCACTTAAATTGCGTCGTAAGCTTTCAAAATTTTATTTTTATTATTCTAATTTTTCTTAATAGGGTAAACCTACCTATCAAAAGAATTATTATGATCAAAGAAAATTTACAAATTTACAAAATAACACTTTTTTAATTCGAAATACCAACAAAAATAAAAAGATTCAAAATCAAAGTGTGGTGTGGGAGTAGTCTTTAAAAGTGTTGCTGTTTATGTGGTGTGGCGGTAAATTTCAATGTAAAAAGAAAAAAAAGAAGAAAAACAAAAATTGTGTTGAAAATTTCCTAGAATTTCCTCAAAGAAGGTTTTAACACAAAAGCAAGCAAATTCAATTTTCTCTCTCTCTTCATTTATAAACTTCTAAATAAATGAATTAACCTGTTTTCATTTATTACAAGAACGAAAATGAAAAAACCTACCTTCATGCATAAATATACAAGTACACAACTAGATACAGAATTTTGAAGGGAACACCCCTCATCATGTAAGGACTCTTAATGTCCTGGTAAACACTTTTTTTCTGGCTACACATTAGCATGGGAATTTCCCTAAAAACAGGAAAGCCGTCGTCGTCCGTCGTAATCGTAGCTGACGGTCTTCTACGTCGAAAACAGTATTTTCGTAATTCAAGAAATTCAACGAAAAATATAGAAGAGTAAAGAGAACAAAAATAACAAACCTCATAATATCTCGAAAATACCTTTGCACAGGTAACCAAAACACAATAAGACCCAAAAACCAACAACAAAATAATCAAATCGCCTCAAAAAGGAGAAAAATATAAAAAATCTGATAATAAAATCGACCTTTTGGTCTTGTTTTTCTTTTTACATACGAAACACAGAGAAACAATAAAAGACAAAAACACAATGCAAATGAGTCAGAAAGTCAGACTTTTTGAAGAAACAAAAATACTCATATAACACGCAAATGGTATTTTAAGGACCATATAAAACAACAGTAGTTTAGGTTAGGGATGTAGTTATGACCTTTTATATGAATATAAAGCAGCTGTTTTTTTTTTAGCTAAAAAGCTGACTAAAACACCTGTGATCTACTTTCTCGTCCTGCAGAAATGTAACTAAAAAGCACAAGGATACGAGTAAACGAATGAAACTCGTAACGCAACGCAACTATACTGCAGTCTGACACACTTTCAAAAACAAACCTAAAGGGTTGTGTTTCTATTTACCTGTAAAACAGCTGCTAAAGTTATAGTTATAGATATTGTATCTGAAGTTACAAAAGTCGTAGTCGTAGTCGTCGGTCGGTGCTTGGTTGGTCTGTAGAGTTTCAAAATATTCAAATTGAATTTATTGGTCTGCAGAATACTTAAGTCTGATGTTACAAAAGCTTCATAAGAGTGAGAGTGAAATTTGTTGGTTTGTTATTTTGTATTTTTTCGGTCGAGATTATCTGGAACTGGTTTATTTTTTGGGGATTTTGAGGCAAATTCAAAAATAAACACTTCGGTTTTTCTTCAATTTAATGAAACAACAAAAAGAAAACAAACATTTCAATACGATGATCATCGATTGGACTTGACTTCAATTTTTATTTGAATTGAAGTTTCAGTGTGGTCTTGCACAGAACAAACGAATCAATTGAAAAGTCCCTTTCGATAAGAAGGGTCCTCCTATCCACTCTCGTTTGGATCATAAGACTTTGAAGTGGATTATGTAAATGTTATCTATTTTCAGAGGCTTTTGAGTTTGTGTTTCTTTTCGAATAGACATCGACTTTGAATTTGAACTATGGAAAAACATAAAAGTGTATTCATTGTTTACGGTAGTTTGTCCAAGATTTGAAACGAAGAAATTTCATCACAGAATATTATGCAAGATCATTGATTCTTTTGAAGAGTTTTAGTGCTTCGTAAAGTCGGCCTCTTTCTTTTTAATAACTGAAAAAATGTTTAACAATGAAAAACATTTAAGCTTATACGATTATTAAATTATATAGGTAGAAAAATCATGTTAATTTAATGAAAAGCATGAAGATCTTTGATTTGATAATTACAACTATCGGATTAAGTTGCATCAATGAATGAAGGTTTAAGTAGGTTTAATTATTTCGGTCTTCATCGACAATCTTCTGTAATCTTATACACTTTCAACGGTTTATTATGAAAAGATTGTAATTTTTATTATTTTTTAAACAAAGAAAGAAAATAAGTAAAATGAGGGATACTAAAGCTGCATTTAGAAAACTTAAGCCCAAATGTCCACATTGGCGTCATTTTTTCATTGCGTTACAGTGCGATAATTTGACGGACAGTTTTGTGGAACGTCACGATTTGATCATGTTTCTTACTCATTTATGACTTCTTAAAAAGATTATGGAATGTCAAAACTCCGACAGTTCCGTTTTCAAGACAACTACAGGTGGGTTTTGAAAAGCTGATAAGAGTCATAATAAACACCTCTATTGACAAAAAACATCAGGATTTTTTAAAATGTTTTGATAATTCTTGGTAACTCATTTCTTTTATATCAGAGTATTATTTTCCCCCAAGGTTTTTTTTTTCAAAAACTGCTACGACCTCATTCTAGCCCTGAATTTATTCCTGATTTAAAAAGGTGTTTTAAGTTTTAAAAATAGCTAGAAGTCCCAGGGTAGTAATTTAGCCTAATATCGGTCGAATTTTTGGCAAAATAATCTTTGTGATCATTTGAGAGAAATCTGATGCTCAAATGGTGACTTAAAATTTTTTTCATTTACGTTTTCGTTATTCCAATAAGGTTTTTAAGGTATTGGACTATTAATTGAAGATTTTCAAGCACCAATACTTTGGTTTTGTTAATGTGAAGCTAATAGGGCCGGATTTAGAGGTCCAGAGGCCTCGGGGCAATAAAGGAGTGGAGCACCCTTGCCCCAAATTATTTTCTAAATAAAGTAAACCCCTGTTTTTTATTCGAGTTTTTCAATAAGTAATTTATTGTGAAATCAAGTAGATTCCTTTAGTATTGAACAAACACATGTAAATATAAACGAAAAAAAAACAATCATCTGAAATTAAATTTTAGGGTAAGCATTTTTTGCCGAAAAATCGTTGATGTTTTCGTTGAAATCCAGTTCTCGGAGTAAATCGCTTTCAATGTTCAGAAAACTTCGATAGACAGTTTTGTCCCATCGTGGTTCGGAGCCTATTTTTTATAATTTTCATTTTTGAAATTGAGCGCTCTCCAGTGCAATTAGTTACCATCAAAACCAAATACATTCTCATTGCAATTTCGAGGTTTGGGACTGTAGCTCTGAAATTTTGATTTTCAAGAATATGGAATCTGTTCCATAGTCCTTTTCATTTTTGTATAAGTCAATCAAATACACAAATTGAACAAACTCATTACCAACACTAGGCTATAAATCATCATTGGTGAAATCATAATTTCACCAATGCTTCTGCTGCAGCGTACAAATTTTCAGCATTTATCTTCTCGATGTGATTCAGGAATCTCGAACGTACAGCTTCATAGGCATGCAATCTTTCAGTAAGAGATACGGATAGCTGGTAAATCAATGGGATGAAGGTGTATACTTTGCATTTTGGGTGACATATTTGCATCTTGTGCTTTCCCGTAATCGAGCGGATTCAACAAATACAATTACATATTCATCAGTATGGGATATTGTTTTGACTGCTTCCTCGTATTTA
Source organism: Eupeodes corollae (assembly GCF_945859685.1). Lineage (NCBI taxonomy): Eukaryota > Metazoa > Arthropoda > Insecta > Diptera > Syrphidae > Eupeodes > Eupeodes corollae. The sequence continues at coordinate 293,351,894 of NC_079147.1, forward strand.
TCAAAATCAATTCGTTTGGATTCCACGAATGCTTTCAATGATTCGAATGCAGCATTGCCGATTCAAGAATGATTTTCGAGTCTTGCATCATCTTGTTTGTAGCGTTTAATCGCTCCAAGATATCGTTTCAAAATGTTTGAAACAAAGCGGTTTCGAGATAACTCATCTTCTGTAGAAGGTGCGTTGCTTCATTCCTCACGATGTCTTTTAACTGGTTAGAGCTTCTTCGATTTCCGAATAGTCGTTGACTAAGGCTTTCGTAGCTTCAGCTCGACACGAACAACGAGTGTCGCTGAGCTTTTATTAAGACTTAAAACTGGCCGCTTTTCTTCTTTGCTAATTTCTCAATCAGAATACGGTGCCGCTCTGTACTGGCTGTAAAAAGCGTGAACAAATTCTGCACGAAATCAAAGAATGAGATTTCGATATTTTACTGATTGTCTGATTAGAGTGAACAAATATAGATCAATTTCTGATATTTAAGATTACTTACTTACTTATCAGGCTCATAATCCATGAAGGGTCTCAGCCTGAGATATTTCAGTCTTCCATCGTGAACGATCCCTCGCATGCACTCTTCAGTCACCGAGACCAAACGTTCTGGCATCCGCAGTCACTTGGTCCTTGTACCGTAGGTTCGGTCTTCCTTGTCGTCTTGAACCTGGGGACTGAGTTGAGAAGACTTGCTTGGCTGGAGCGATATCATCCATTCGCTCGATGTGGCTGAGCCAATGTAGTCGTCTATTCTTGGCCTTCTGGACTACATCCACATCTTGGTACAGCTCATACAGTTCTCGGTTGTATCTTCTTCTCCATTCGCCATCGTCGCATACGGGACCAAAAATCCGTCGAAGAATTTTTCTTTCGAAAGTGCCCAGTATAAATTCCCTTTTTTTATTTATCGCCTAGCACTCGGCGCCGCCGTAGAGTAGGACTGGTAAAATCAAAATTTTGTTTAGCAGACACTTTGTCTTTCGAGTGAGGAATTTTGAACGGAACAGCTGCATTAATTTGTTCGGGATCCCGAATTCAGACATCGCCATCATAAGCTCTTGGCGGTGAATTATTTAAGATTAATATAATGAAATAATCATGTATGTTCAAAGTACTGTAGGTAAAGGTAAAAAAAGTTTCTAATGTAGGGGCCCTCCGTTTGTGAAGGCCCTGGGGCTTCCGCCCCAATTGTCCTCAACTCAATCCGGTCCTGAAAGCTCATAATGTTGATGATCGTCCTGGCCGAGCTTCGTCTTCTTAGTGAAACTTCTTGATTTTGAATGATTTATAAGGTCTTGTTGTCGATAGACCTGGCTTACCGAAGAACTTCTTTAACATATTAAATGTTTCGGCAGCAGAAATTCGTTGAATAGTTCTTAACATTATTAATTTTTCTATTCAGTTAAAATCTGCCAACCGCGTTCACTGATACTTAATTTTGAATAGTCGATAGAAACCTATGCTTTACTAGTGACTAGGCCGTTGCTCGCTTGTATATGAAAGGTACAAGGTTGGTCCTAGGACACTTCCCTGTGGAATACCGTCTTCATTTATCTTAAGTTCGGGGTAATTTTGACCGTATCGTACTCTGAAGATTCGGTTCGTAAAATATGATATAATCAGTTTATTAAGTTCTGACTTGACTGATTCCAATGCAGTTTGTATACAAGTCCAAAGTACCAAACCTTGTCAAAGGGTTAAAATCTAAGAATCAATTTTATTCACAACTTATCAAAGCAACTTTTAAAATTAAGAAAAATATGTTAAATATTATTATTGTTAAAATGTTATTTTTTCATTTTTAAATGTTTGATAAAATGTTCATTAATTGTTCCTAAACTCTTCAAATAAAATATTTTATAACCATTAATTACATTTATATAAATATATTAATCTCCTGTTAAACAAAAATATAAATTGTTTTTGGCTTGTTGAAAATATAGATAGAACACTCGTAATCCTTATATTTCATAAAAAATTTAAATACTATACTGATTTATTTGTTAATTTTTGTTATATTATTCGTTTACGTTTTTTTTTTAATAATGCGCAGCCTAAAACTAGTTCATAAGGTTTGCAATTTTTAAATGTTAATAATTATTGGAATAATAATTATGATACTAGTTTTTAGTTTTAGTTTTTCTTTTATAGCACGACACGTTTTTGGTTTTGTTTGAGTTATGTTGTTGAGTTATTTTAATATAAATCATTACTATAAACAGTTGCCATTGCAATATTATGAACTATTAGAGTTATTTCTTTCTTCTTCCAATTAATAAGTCAATTCATTCATTAGACTCATACAAAAAGATAGCGTTAATAGAATTTCAATCAAATTTTTGCTTAAAATGATTTTAGCTGATGGAATCGGTAGGTACAATCATCATAATGCAATTTCAAAGCTTCACTAATAAAACACATCTCTGAATCTTTAGAGTAGAATATTTTAAATTAAGGTCCAGTCTTTGAGTTGTGAGTTCTTGAAAAGGTGTTTTTGTTTAAAAAAGTGTCAACTCAAGGCTTACTTAAATCTTCAACTTGACCCCTGGGCTTATGTGAATTATTAATATGTTAAAAAAGATATACAAATTAAATGTTATTTTCACACACATATGAAAAATAGATAAACTACAAATTAAATAAACTACGAATCGAGTTAAAATCAAAATTTACTAGCTTCCCTCTTCGTCAAAAACTAACCTAGGTATGTTCTTCAACAGCAAAGAAATAAATGCTACGTCGTCGTTGAAAAGTCTTAAGAGTGAAATTTATTGACGATATTATTTTAAGAACAAAATTGGAAAATAGTCAATTCTTTCTTTCAGATTAATTATCACTTTTTTCTTCACACAATAAATCTTCCTACATCATCAATTTGCTCACCTGAAAGTATACAATTTCATTTTTCCCCAAATCCTTCCATTTTCCAGTCTAACTGTCATTTTGGTTGTCAAAACTTCAATCAAGATGGCAGCCAAAAGTTATGTTTTGTGTTTCAAATAAGTTTTCCTTAAATTAAAAATGAAAAAATCATTTAAGACGTTTGTGACATAGGAGATTATATTTTATTTCAGTTCATATAGATCAAAGCTGTGTTACCAAATTGGCGCTCAGATCATGCTCCTGTGATTTGTACATGCTCCAGTTACGTTTAAAGTGATATCCACTAAAAATAGTTTTTATACTCGATCTATTAATCAATTTAAAGATTGTGATGAAAATACAAATCCTCAAACTTACATAAGGTGGCGCTACAGTCTGGGGCGGACCTATGCCTCAACCCACATGCGTCTCCGCCAGCTCGGTCCCTAGCTAGCTGTCCCAAGTTTCGCCAACTAAGTTGGTTGAAGTCTTCATCCACCTAAGTGCGCCACCTGAGTCGCGGTCTTCCTCTACTGAGCCGTCCCTCAGGATTGGGTTTGAAGACCTTCCGGGATGGAGCGTTAATGTCCATTCGCTCTACATTACCTAGCCATCTAAGCCGTTGGACTTTAATTCTGCTAACTAGGTAGTGTCGCTGTACAGCCCGTACAGTTCGTCGTTATATCTTCTCCTCCATTCTCTTTGCGTACGGGACCAAAAATCACCCGAACAATTTTTCTCTCGAAGAATGCTAAGACGTTCTCATCTTTCTTTGACAGGGTCCAGGCCTCAGCGCCATAAATGAGAACCGGGATGATGAGTGTCTTATAGATGGTGATAGATGCTCGAGAAACGACTTTACTTCTCAATTGCCTTCTTAGTCCAAAGAAGCAGCGATTTGCAAGAGTTATTCTTCGTTTAATTTCAGCGCTGGTGTCGTTGTCTTTATTAATAGCGGTGCCTAGGTAGACAAAGTCCTTAACTACCTCAAAGTTATAGCTGTCTATGGTGACGTTTTGTCCAAGACATCGTTTATTAACGTCCTTTTTTGATGACAGCATATACTTGGTCTTGCCCTCATTGACCATTGAACCTGACTTCTTCGCTTCCGTCGCAATGCTTAAAAACGCTCCACTGACATCACGCTTTGATCTTTCAATTATGTCAATATCATCGGCGTATCCGAGTAATTTGATGGTCTTTTGGAAAGTGTTCTAGTGTTGACGGTTGAGTTTTGCACAATTCTTTCCAGAACGATGTTGAAGAAGTCGTATGACAGTGCATCGCCTTGTCAACCCTTTTGGCATCAAATGCATCTGTAGGATCTTTTCCGACCTTGATAGAGCAGCGTGCATTCTCCATCGTCATCCTGCACAAACGAATAAGTTTGACAGGTATGCCACAACTAGACATTGCTCGGTAGAGCTCTTCCCTATAGATGCTGTAATACGCGGCCTTAACATCGATAAAGAGATGGTGGGTATCGACTTGAAGTTCCTGGATTTTTTCCATGATCTGCCGTAGTGTGAATATTTGGTCGATAGTGGATTTTCCTGGTCTGAAGCCACACTGATAAGGACCAATCAGGTTGTTGACGAACGGCTTCAGACGTTCACATAATACGGCAGATGAGTTGGTGCATGCTCCCTAGACCCTTAGTATAACTCCAAGGACCGGGAGCCGGATAAATCGCTACTTATAGGCCTGGGCTCCGAAAATGTCGTAGAATCCCTATAAGGTGTTCACTAAGTAGTTCAACCCTTCTGGAACTGTACACGCCATCGTTGATTCCATCTCGAGAATACGTCCGCTGCCGTCTGGATAAGGAGAGGTGCCTTAGTGGAAACACTTCCCCCCCCCTCTCGTTTGCTGCCCAAAACAACTTTCCACTGGGGTTAGAACCCAATCTCCAGAGGTACTAGGCAACCGATGTTCACAGCGGGGAGGTGAGATCAGGAGTTGATAGACAGACACATTTCATAATTTACGAAGTATAACAATTATAGATTAAAAAAAACTACTGTGAACTGACCCTTAAATGAATCACTTATCCTTCAATGTTTAAAAGTATTATTTTTAATTTTAAATAATATAAGTCAGCTTTTCCAGTAGTCTAACAATAGCTTTCATAGATCTGACAATAAATTGATGGTTAACTTGTTGTATAATGACAATTGAGAAAATGTCAAATGAATTACGCAACTGACAGTTTTAAACGTCAATTGAAATTGGCTGAAAATGACGTTTCTGTCACACAAGGTTGTCACTTCGCAGAATCGTTGGTCATTTTAGACCATTTTCTATCTGACAGATCTGATAAGATTGTGAAATCTGACAATCAGCTGTTTTTTTTACCTAAGGCACATTCTCAATGAACAAAATATTAAAAAAAAAGTTTATGTCCACTCTTACACATACGTCATCTGTCTAAAATAAGTGCACATGTACTCATTTATTATAAAAGTCTCAATGCTCTCAATTTCTTCGTTCTTTTCTTCTTATTTTAAAGAATTTATTTTTAGCTTAAATTATTATTATTTATTCATAGTTCAAAACAAAAATCATCACAACAAAACTAAATACTCATGACACATTATGTACGAGCTACGCGACGTAAGTCATCCTAATTTTAAAATAGAACTTAGAATATTGACAAACTTTGTTCATTTTGTTTCTCGATACATTTTTGTTTTTAATTAAGAAAAAAGTAATAAACTTTTTTTTAATTGAAATTAGTTTCGTGTTTTTTACAACTTTTGAAATACATACATTTGACAGATTTAAGTGACATTTCGGAAGAAATCTAAAAATTAAAGAATCTTAAGTAATAAAATGTCAAAGCAATTTAAATAAAAATTTAAGAATAGGCTGAAAATAATTCGTTGTTGAAATTTTATGATTTGAAAATGACATCATAATTAACCCTTAAAACATAAATTTATTTATAAATTATGAACTAATTTAAATTTTAAATTATAAAAATGCTTTTAAAATGGAATTTTTGATTTTATTTTACTTTGCCTCGTCGTCGGGATAAAATGAGAATTGTGTTCGTATTTTTGAGATGGAGAGGAAAAATGATTAAATACTTAAAAAGGGAAAACGTTATCTTTTTAAAACAGTAAACACGATCTTCAAGAATACACAAATGGACACAGTCAATTAGAAAATATAGAATAGAACATACTCAAGAAAAAGAGCCCATGTAACTCCTCAATTAGATCATATTAGTTTCTGAATGCGTTCATTCTATTGACATTTCATATAAAACATGTGTCCAGTCTCTGCAATTCTTATGCTGCATGAATCGATTGAAATTTGTATCTATTTTAGAAAATATTACCAAAGAATGGTATTTCTTTGAAAACCTGTTAGCAACACTCGTCTCTCAATATGTTTGTTTTTTAATTTTGAATTACCTCAAGTCACCAACGTCAAATTACTTGTAGAGAAGTTGCTCTTCTTTTTGACGCAGCCGCCGCTGACAAATTGTCAATTAAATCATCACGATATTTTTAATTTTGATTAGAGATGTGCACCTTGTCTTAATTTAAGTTTTAAATAACATTACTTTATTGTTATGGTAAATTCCAATTAATTCGGTGATACTCGTGATTTGATGATGAGTACGAGTATTTTGTTTCTCAACCCCTAACATTTGGTCTTCTGTAGTATAGTCATGTATGGAAATAACCTCACTTCCTCCATGAAGTGTATGGCGATGTAGGAAGTGAGGTTATTACGTATAGGTTAGGTTCTCTCTTATAATAATTTGATCATCAATTTCCTCGGATACGAGTAGTTTTCCCTCCTCTTGCCTCCTCCTTTAGGCAAAAGTTCAAAACGAAACGACACAAATGAGGGTGTAAATTTAATTATTATCTATCAGACAACGGGGAGGGTTATGTTTTTGGGAGTTATTTTTATTACTACTACTACAGGGACTTCTGGCCCAAGCTCTTGAACCTACATAAGAGCTGTTATATTAAAATTTAAATTTTATAGATACCTACAACCAACAAACTTCGATACCATATTTCTACATTTTAATAATGAATTATGTATTATGCTGGTTTTGTGGGAGAGCTGAAGGGTGGATTTTATGAGGTAAACCATAAACATACAACACCATGTATAAGTTTCAAATAAAATTATAGAGTAGGTATTAATTATGAGTTGCCAAAATACGTCAAAGATCAAAATATTGTCAAGTTGAGGGTTTTCAGGGTTAGGGAGTATAATAAGTGTACAGAAGTTTATGGCCTGCGATGATGATGATGAGTTTTCCTAGCTGGAAGCAAAGTTGAAATTGTTATATCTTTTAAGATAATATCCTGTGTTTTTGTTAAGGATAATTTAAATGTGATACAAGAAGTAGTAAATAATCGGATTATTCCTTAAAGTTCAAATGAAACAGAGATGTTTTTTTAAATGCCGTAGAAATTACTTGGAAAATGTACATGTACATGGTAAACGGTTTTCTTATAGGGGTTTCATTTTAAATATCCGCCTAAAAGGGCAGCTGTCACTTTTGAAGCTGTCATTTTTAACATTTGACAAGTATGACATTTATAAAACTGGAACGATGCACGCCACTAATACGCATGTAAATTGTAAAAATGTATAACAAAAGTGGTGAAAATTTTGCAGTCAAAATTCTTAAAACTCTCTCTGTCGGCAATACAGTGAAACTGGTGGGAATTTCTGAACTGTTGAGAAAACTGACTGATATGAAAAATCCGTGGTGATGTGTTGTTCAAGAATAATTGAGAATACTGAAGCCAGTAGTTTTGACGAAAACCCATGTTTTCGGTTCTTCGTCAGGTATTTTCAATGAGGCAGTTCACAACGCAGTATTCATTACGCAGTATTTTGCAATAAAGACTTGAGTCGTAAGGTTTTAAAGTTCAGTTAACACAAGAACCAGCAACTTCAAACATTGAAATGATCCGAGTTTCCATTTAAAATAATCTTCATTGATGATGCTCATTTTCATCAAGGAGGCTACATCAGGATTGTCGCAAATCGGGCACTGAAAATTTTAAATTGGTTGTTGAAAAGGCTTTCCATTCTCACAGTTACATTTGTTTGGTGCAGTTTTTTTGTATTCAATAATACGTTGTACATGTTTATCCGTTGTACATGTTCGTATGTCCTACATGTTTATCCGTTGTACATGCTTGTAAGTTAAACAAGTTTTTGCGTACGTTGTACAAGTTTACCTATTGTACATGTTTATCCGTTGTAAATTTGTTTGTATTTTTAAAATTTATCCGTTGTACAAGTTTATCCGTTGTACATGGTTATCCGTTGTACAAGTTTATCAGTTGTACCATTTTATGTGTTGTACATTTTTGTATGTTGCACAAGTTAATTCGATGCACATGTTTGTCAGTTGTACATGTTTTTACATTGTACAAGTTTATTCGTTGTACAAGTTTATCTATTGTTCATGTTTATCCGTTGTACATGTTTGTGTATTGTTAGGTTTATCCGTTGTAAATTTTTGTATGTTGCACAAGATTATTCGTTGTCCATGTTAGTACATTGTACAAGTTTATCCGTTGTACATTTTTAACTTTTGTACAAGTTTATCCATTGTACATGTTTGTCCGTTGTACAAGTTTATCCGTTGTACATTTTTGTATGTTGCACAAGTCTATCCGTTGTACATGTTTGTCCGTTGTACATGTTTGTACGTTGTACAAGTGTGCATCTTCGTGCGATATAGTGTACATTCTTGTGCATTAAACAATTCATCATTCGTTGTACATATTCGTACCTTCTACTTAAATTGTAATTTAAACGTCTAACAAATATACAAGTTGTACATGTATTCTGTTCAACATATTTTGTATGAATTGTTTGTAAGTTTTACAGCTTTTGTTGAAATAAATGTTTGTTTTATTTCTTGAGTTTTGTGGAACTGACATGCAGAAATTATGACTATTTAGAACTTTATCCGAAGTTTTGTTTGTTAATGTCTTCAAAAAAATTACATGTAATTCCATGCAACGTAATTTTTAACAGACTGCAACTAATAATAGCTAAGCCTGTCAGTTAATCTTTGTTATTATTAAATTTAATGAACCGTTTGAGATCGACAAGTTCTAATGGCATACCTAACCTAATTTGTGTTGATTAGAAAAAGTGGTCAATGTGGTTGTGACGGTTGGTTGGTTAGTTGGTCAAAAGGCAAAAATTACCCCTCCAATACTTTACATAGATTCCCTTGAAAAAAAAAATCGGTATTTAAAATATTTTCTTCAAATCGCGTGCTACAAAGTTGTTTTGTGTAAACCAACCGCCCGCCTGCCATTATTGACGACTTTGAATGGTTGCGTTACGTTGCTGGTTGTTGCCAAGAAATAAAAAGTTAATAAATGCAGAAGTTATACATTTTTGTTGTTGTGTCGTCATCCCAACGAAAAACCACAAACATTTAAAAACAGCAGCAGCAACTTTAGCAGCCATCCATCGGTAGTAGCCCGCGTTTTTAGGTCGATTTTTGTTTTCGACTTGTTTTTCCTTCTTAGTTTTTGTTTTTTTTTTGTTTTCGGTTACGTAACGAAAAGTCATCGTCGACGTCGTCGTCGTTGACGTCGTTATGCTGGTTGTATATGAAACTGGTTGAAAATGCTGAATGAAATGCATTTTCGAGACAATAGATTTGTAAGCTAATTTTGCTGCTGCATAAAATACACAAAAAAACAGAAAAAATAATCAGCGGGCTACCATTGTCACGGCGACGTTATGTGAATGTGGTATAAAAAAGTGGTGACGGACTTTGACTGGAATGAAATTAATTTTGCTTTTGAGACACAATTTTCCGAATGACAGATTCGAAGTTGTCATTACTTTGACGTTGTCGGTAATGGCAGTGCGGTGCGAGATCGTAACATTGCAGGTTTTTATTTTCTCTAAATGAAGGAACCAACCAAAGATGCAGATGTTCAATGTTGTACCCTCGCTGATGGATGAGTATTGTATAAGTTTAATTATGTATACAAAATACCTGCTGGTTTAAAATTTAGTTTTTTTTTTAGTGAAGAGGGAAACTCTGAGTTATTTTATAATTGTTTTCTTTTTCTTTCGATTCGGAATTAAATTTTCAATGAAATAAAAAGGAAACAAAATATGTAACTTCTACCTTTGTCGGTACAATTGTCGGTTGTTATTGAAATGTGTTGTATTTAAGGTACTTAATACCTAAGCTTACCTGTTTGTTGTTACCCTAAAAGGAAAAGGAATTAGTGGTGTTGTTTAATTTAAGGGGATTTCTTCGCGTGTAAACTTGAAGGTCTTTATGTTTTACACCACGCTTTTTTGTCATCCTTTTTTTCTTTATAAAGGCATGTGAAACATGGTTGCTTAGTTAAAGGCTATAATAACCCACTAACATAAACAGCTTAAAAGTAAAAATCAATAAGAAAATGAATCATTATAAGTATATGCCTTATTTACGTAATATTTTTAAAGCTTTTTTAATTATCAGGCTTTGAAAAATTTAAACATCATGAGCGTATAAAATGTGTATGGTTTGAAAGATATAATTCCATTCCGGGTAACTTTTAATAAATTTTCTTATCCGTTATAAAAAAAAAAACATTTATCCACGATCTTTTTTGGCCCTACCATTAATGTTGAAAAAATGTTTTTAAATAAAAAAATAATCCTTATCGGATAATGTAAAATCTATTATCCGAGGCTATTATCAGACTTTCAACTATATTAATATTACTTCTTATTGTTATTTGAAAAATAAGTAACATCAATTAGCAAAATATTTGCTTCGGATAAGATCAAAATCAATGTCATGATCAAATTTTCAAAAATTAATATCTTTTCTCATGAACGGATTCAGTCCAAATTATTACTCGTGACTGTTCTTTGAGCTTTTATTAATATCACTTATCTTTACTTTAAATGGTAATGGAAAGAAAAAATTGTTTTAAAGATTACAAAAATATTCACCTCGGATAGGATCTCGTTTCTTATCCGCGATTGTTTTGAAATGCAACCGAACTTTATTTTGTTTATATATAAAGATTTCTTTTCATTATTTGAAAAAGAGTCCTCTAAGTCAATTATCCGATATAAAATTATGAATTGAAAATGACAAATATCTAAGAAAAATTGTGCTGATAAATAACTTCTGAAAATTTGATTTCGGATCGAATAAGTTTCTTATCTGAAGACTATTTTTCAAAACTATTTTTTCCAAAAACCAAGCACTGACGATAAATTATAATTTTTTTTCCGCCATGCTTTAAGTCAGATTGTTAGTTATTTATGTCTCCTATTTTTATTGAAAAAGATGAATATTCAGAAATAATTCTGATTTAAAAAAGAGAAAGAAATCATACAGAAATATAATTTATTTTTTAAACTATTCACTTCGCATAATCGTAAGTTTTTCTATCCAAGTTTTTATCCGAGGTATATTCTCCTTTTTAAGCGTACCAACCTTTTCACATGTTTTACTAGTTTTATTGTAAAATATTATATTTACCTCGAATCATATAAAACTTACTATACAAGTTGTTATCCGAGACATTTACTTCATTTCAAGCTTATCAATTTTTGCACATTAGAAAGAAACTGTGTGGAAATATAAAATATACTACTATCCAATATGTTATCCAGAGCTTCTTTCCATTTTATAAATACTTTTCTCTGTTGAAAACATTTGATCAATAAATCTAGGAATCAATTTGAAACTATAATATTCTTCGGATAAAGAAAAACTTATTATACGATGTGATTCTTCGCTGTCTTGTTATTTTGTTAACTTGGTTACTACACTAATTTATTGAAAATCATCAAAAAACATCTTCTGTCAACTTAATTATTACCATTTTTCACTGTTAATCTTTGAAAACAATTTAAAAGTTCTGTATTCTTCGGATAAAGTCAAACTTTTTATCCGAGTTGATTTGTAGCTGTAATACAACTACCAATTTGCTTGTGAAACTAATGTATTAAAAATCTAAAAACTGTTCTGAGAAAATATAAGGTTTTTCAAGTATATTAACCTCGGATAAAAGAAAATAAATTAGCCTACGACTACTTTTCATTATAGAAAACTTTTTGTTAAAGATTTTTTGAATTAATTTGAAATTTCTTCTTTTTCGGATAGAATCAAACTTATTATCCTAGATAATTGCTCGCTTAAATAAGTCTGTTTTGGATATAAAATTTCCAACCCATTGAAAAAAATGACGAATTATCATTACAAAATTAAACGTTTACTCGGATAAAATGCAATTTAATATTAAATTATCTTGTTAATCCTTTAAATCTTTTATCGGATTGTCAATTTTCTGTCGTAAGTTCTTAAACAATGTGAACATGTATCTGTCTGCACAATCTCTTTCAACTTTTTTCAACATTTAACCCAATATTGTCTGCTGCGTCATAGAATGCCAAATCACAGTAAACTATCTTATCGTTTGGTTATGTAAAAGTCATTTTTATATTTAACGACCAATATTATGCGACAACATACAAACATATACATATGCAAAGATTTATATCGACTTAATAAAGCCTCTCATATCCTTTAACGTCGTCGTTCGGCGGTCATGTCGCGTCAGTATTACTGTCGATATATTATAATCACAGCACTATGACTCAGACTCAACTCTAATATCATTTTGCTTTCATTTACAAGTCGAACAAGTAAAATATGACTCATAATAACAAATCACAATAGTTCGTAGGTGT